>NC_066515.1:25166886-25191886 GCF_024679095.1 Eriocheir sinensis
AAGAGAAGACGGAGACAGATAGATAGATAAATAGACAGATAGATAGATAGATAGATAGATAGATAGATAGATAGATAGATAGATAGACAGAGAGATAGACAGAGAGAGAGGGAGAGGGAAACAGAATGGACAGGAAGGGAAGGAAGGGAATTGGAAGAGAAGACGGGGACAGATAGATAGATAGACAGATAGACAGATAGATAGATAGACAGATAGATAGATAGATAGATAGACAGAGAGAGGGAAAAGGAGATAGAATGGACAGACTGGAGGAAGGAATTAAAGGAAGAAAGGAAGAAAATGAAAGGAAGGAAGGAAAGGAGGAAGTGAAAAAGACATATTAGAGAGAGAGAGAGAGAGAGAGAGAGAGAGAGAGAGAGAGAGAGAGAGAGAGAGAGAGAGAGAGAGAGAGAGAGAGAGAGGGAGAGAGTACACACACACACCTGTACTAAATTGGGTTACCTGGGACCTATTTAAAGTTTTCCCATTAGCTGCAATTCGTCCCTCACCTTGTTTTCCTTCCGCCCTAATTACTGACCAACATAATTCCTGTCACTGTCACGTTTTTTTTTTTTTCCTGTATTGTTTTTTGGTTCGTTTTCTTTTCGCTTCGCGTTGGTTTGCTTGTTTTTTCCTCTTTTCTCTTTGTTCCGAGTATTTTCTTTCATTATTTGTTTCGATTTTGTCTATGGAGTTATTTATTCCTTTAATTTTTTCTTCTGGTTATATATTTTTCCTCTTTATGGTGTTATGATTTCCTTTTATCTTTTTTTTCCATTTTTCTGTCATGTGAATTATTTGCATCCTTTAGAAAACAACCAACCAAAAACATTTATCATACTCTTCTTCTCTATAATCAGGACGATGATGTTTAAATTGGTATAATCAGACGCTTCCAACTCTCACATCAACTACTTCCAAAGGCCAAAAATGATATCGATCGAGTTTTCATGAGTGTTTTTTTAGGCCCATGGTATAGAGGAAGGGTCGAACTACAACCAGGGTCACAAAACTAGCCCTGGAAATGCTCAAAACTCCGTCGAAAGCCTTGTCAGATGTGTGAACTTGAACGCTGAAGAACGCTAAATTGTTTAAGAATATGATGCTTACCGTCTCTACTCTCTCAAGGTACAGAGCAAGGGTCATACTACCACCAGGGTCACAAAACTAGCCCTGGAAATGCTCGAATCTCCTACGAAAGCCTTGTCAAATACGTGAACTTGGACGCCGAACCCTAAACTGTTTAAAAATATGATGCTTACCGTTTCTACTCCTTCAATGTTCAGAGCAAGGGTCATACCACCAGGGTCACAAAACTAGCCCTGGAAACGCTCAAAACTCATATGAAAGCCTTGTCAAATATGGGAACTTGGATGCCGAACCCTAAACTGTTTAAGAGTTTGATGCTGGCCGTCTCTACTCTTTCATTGTACAGAGGAAGAATCAAACTACCACCAGGGTCACAAAACTAGCCCTGGAAATGCTCAAAACTCCTACGAAAGCCTTGTCAGATACGTGAACTTGGACGCCCTACCCTAAACTGTTTAAGAATATAATGCTGGCCGTCTATACTCTTTTATAGTACGGAGGAAGAGTCAAACCACCACCAGGGTCACAAAACTGTCCCTGAAAATGCTCAAAACTCCTTCTAAAGCCTTGTCAAATACGTGAACTTGGACGCCGAACCCTAAACTGTTTAAAAATATGATGCTGGCCGTCTTTACTCTCTCAAGGTACAGAGCAAGGGTCATACTATCACCAGGGTCACAATACTAGCCCTGGAAATGCTCAAAACCCCTACGAAAGCCTTGTCAAATACGTGAACTTGGACGCCGAACCCTAAACTGTTTAAAAATATGATGCTGGCCGTCTTTACTTTTACTAAGCGTGCGTGGCAACAGTTTCCCTCTCGTGCTGCTTAATGCCAAGTCGGTGAAATTATCTGGGAAGTGAAGATACCGAGGGATTACGGAGGGAGAGAGAGAGAGAGAGAGGAGAGGAAGCAGGAAGGAAGGATTAGTGAGGAGAGAGAGGATGAAGAGAGGGCGAGGAGAGGGTGGAGGTGGCGGTGAATACTGGGAAAAGGAAGAGAAAGTGTGAGTTTGAATGAGTGAGTGAGTGAGTGAGTGAGGAATGGAGGGAGGGAGGATTTTTTTTTTTTTTTTTTTTTTTTTTTTTTACAACAAAGGAGACCGCTCAAGGGCACACACACAAAAAAAGAAAACAATAATAATAAAAAAAGCCCGCTAAATGATGGGAAATGGATGGGGCAGGAGGGAATAGGAGGAAGAAATAGAACTGAATGGAGATAGAATAGATAGATAAAATAGAGGATAAGATGATAGACGTTTTCATTCGTCAACGTTATTCTGTTATCCCGAAATTGATCTCTCCCTTTGGCCACTCCTCTGTACTCTATTCAGGAGCTGTAAGTAGCGGGCTTTTTTTCATTATTGTTTTATTTATGTTTACGCCCTTGAACTGTCTCCTTTGATGTAAAAAATAATCTATCTATCCATCTCCCTATCTTCACTCCTTGTTATCATCCGGAATACCCATAAATTTATCTAGTTTTCATTTACAGTAACAAACTAAACACCTTTTTTTCCACATTATA
Organism: Eriocheir sinensis; assembly: GCF_024679095.1. Lineage (NCBI taxonomy): Eukaryota > Metazoa > Arthropoda > Malacostraca > Decapoda > Varunidae > Eriocheir > Eriocheir sinensis. The sequence goes on from NC_066515.1 coordinate 25,169,504, forward strand.
TCCTCACAAAACTCTAATACTCCCTCTCACACTAACTCCACATGTATTACTAGTTGTACAATCACACTCTGTATTGCCTGGAGGTTGGGATGGCATGTTCCTCCCTTCTCCTTTGCTGTATACCTGCATTAATAAACTATCAATCAATCAACAACACGCACACACCTCAAATCTGACGTATCAACAAAGAAAAAGCCTGAAATACGAGTAAACTAGATAATACGTTAACAGTTTGAGTCAAGTCTTAGGCGAATGCAGAATGGGAAGAGGATATGGGACTGAGGTTAAGGGGGGTAACACAACTATCCCATCGCTTCCTGTTTCTCCCCCCCGTTAGTTTCTTCGCCCACAACCGCACCACACAGCCTCAGAAGCCCTTGTACTGCCTTGCCTTCCTGTGTGCTGAAGATGTACAGCTCCCAAAGGTCTCATTACGACAGGCTGTTTGTCTTATTAAAACTCCCTTTATATCTCTCTCTCTCTCTCACCCTGACCCTCCCCTCTCGACTTACTTCTTGTTGTCTGTCTGTTTCCGTTTCCCTGTTCTGTTATTTTCCGTTTGTTACTGTTTTCTTTATCTGTTTATTCTCTGTTTTCCTGTTATCTGTCATTTTTCCCGTTTTTCCTTTTATTTTTCCCTTCCTTTCCTTCTTTCCATTCGTAATATATTCCGTTTTAATAGTTTCCTTTCTTCCCTTTCTTTATTTCCCTTTCCTCCCTTTTTCTCCTTCCTTTCTTTCTTTCCTTCCTTCATCTCCTTTCTCTATTTCCCTTTCTTTCCTTCCTTTCCTCACCTTCCTTTCTCTCTTTCCTTCCTTCATCTCCCTTCTCTATTTCCCTTCCTTTCCTCCCTTTATCTCCTTCCTTTCTTTCTTTCCTTCCTTCATCTCCTTTCTCTATATCCCTTCCTTTCCTCACCTTCCTTTCTTTCTTTCCTTCCTTCATCTCCTTCCTCAATTTCCCTTCCTTTCCTCCCTTCCTTTCCTTCCTTTCTTTCTCTCCTTCCTTCATCTCCTTTCTCTATTTCCCTTCTTTTCCTCACCTTCCTTTCTCTCTTTCCTTCCTTCATCTACTTTCTCTATTTCCCTTCCTTTCCCCCCTTCCTTTCCTTCCTTTCTTTCTTTCCTTCCTTCATCTCCTTTCTCTATTCCCCTCCCTTTCTCTCCTTCCTTTCTTTCTTTCCTTCCTTCATCTCCTTTCTCTATTTCCCTTCCTTTCTTTCTCTCCTTCCTCCATCTCCTTTCTTTACTTCCCTTTATTTCCTTTCCTTCCTAATATAACGTTCATTCCCATCGAAGTCTGATCACCCGTAGTGGTATTCGGTTCCCTTGTCGGTCTGCTTTTAAAGGGGAACTGTTGTAATTCTCTCCCTCTAATGCCCCTTCATCCTCTCCATACCTGTGTGAATTATGTGTAAGAGTGTGTTATCTAAGTTTAATCCTCCTCCTCCTCCTTTCTCATCCTCTTCTTCCTCCCAAATTTCCCCTTCTCCTTCTCTTCTTCCCCTATCCTCGTCCTCCTCCCTCCCCTTCCTTTCCTATGACTCCCCTCACTCCTCCTCCTTCTCTTCCACCTCCCATTCTTCCCCTCCCTCCTTCTTCCTTCTGTTTCCAAATGTCCAAGTCTCTCTTCTACCTCTTCGTTTTCTATGGTGGTCTTGTGTCTTGGGAAACTCAAATAATCAGCACTATTTCTCTCTTAATCTCCTCTCTTGTTATTTTCTGTTCTTCGTCTCCACTTTCCTTCCTCTTTTAGTTATCATGTCCTTCTTCCTCCTCATTTCTTGTCCGTTTCCTATTTTAAGGGTTGTTTCTTCTCCTCCTTCCATCTTAACGCCATGCAATACTCTCCTCTCCTTTATGTATATTTTAGTCAGTTTTACATCAGTCTTCCCTTCATGGACAGGTTTTCTTCCTCCAGTTCCATGCTCTCCTCCTCTTCCTTCTCCTCCTAAGCTGTTTCCTTCTCCATTTCCATTCTCTTCACCTCCCTTTTCCTCCTCCTTTTCCGCCCTCTCCTAAGCCGTTTCTTTCTCCAATTCCATGTTCTCTTCCCCCTTTTCCTCCTCCTCCTGCTAAGCAATTTCCTTTTCCATTTCCATTCTCTTCAGCTCCCTTTTCCTCCTCCTTTTCCGCCCTCTCCTAAGCCGTTTCTCTTTTCAATTCTATGTTGTCTTCCTCCCTTTCCTCCTTCTCCTCTTCATCAGTTTCCTTCCCTAATTCCATTCTCTCTCCTCCTTCCCTTCCCTGCCGCCTCAATTCAAATCCTTCCTTCAGAACCGACAAACAACTTCGAGTCCCCTTTAATTAAACTGAACACACTTTGCTTACCTTACACTGGCCTCTCTCTCCTTCCTACACAAATTCCAGACTCAATATTTAAGTATGAGTCATTATTCTTCACTTAATCACGAATACTCACAAAAAACTCCCTTCATTTCGAGTTATTACCCTCTGCTTGTGTTATTTTTTCATTGTCATGTTATTTCTTTTTGTTATAAGTCATGTTATTTTGTTATCCTGTCCTTAGTCATGTTATTTTTTATCCTGTCCTTGGTTGTTATTTTTCATTTTGTACGTATATTCACAGAAACCTCCCTTCAATTCGTGTTATTCCCCGCTATTTGTGATATTTTTTCATTGTCATATTTTTTTATTGTTATTTGTCATGTTATTTTGTTATCCTGTCCTTAGTCATGTTATTTTTTACTCTGTACTAAACCACGTATACTCACAAAAACCTCCCTTCAATTCGAGTTTTTCCCCGCTGCTTATGTTATTTTTTCATTGTTATGTTATTACTTATTGTTATTAGTCATGTTATTCTTTCATTCTATACTTAGCCACGAACACTCACAAAAACCTCCCTTCATTTCGCGTTATATCCCGCTGTTTGTAATATTTTCTGAGGCGGTCGAGAGAATCAACAAACCCCGCCTCACACCTGTCAAAATCAGCTGATCGTCTGCCTAAAGGAATATACAATAGTAGGTTCACTTAAGCTAGATAGTCACCCTCTTTTCATTTATAACTTATGTGCTTTATTTTCTGAAGTATGTGTGTTTGTTTGTGTTAATTAAATCTTCTTGTAATATCATATACGAGTCTCCTGAAGAATTGTTGTACGCACATTCTTGCTCGTCCCAATACACCCTTGACCTCCCTTTTATAGATTTGCATGTATGTATTGTCACGCTATCTCTCGCTTGTCAGTCCATTATTCTCATTTTCTTTTTACTCTTTTTAGTTTCCCATATATCTTTCGTTTTTACTTCTCCTGTTATTCTCGTTTTCTTTCTTCGTATTTCGTTTTCTTCGTAACTTGCTATCATTATTTTCTTTTTTCCCTTTCTTTTTTTTTAGTAACCCATTCATCTTTCTTTCTTACTTCTGTTATTCTCGTTTTCTTTCTTCGTATTTCGTTTTCTTCGTAACTTGCTATCATTATTTTCTCTTCCCATTTTTTTTTTCCATTCATCATTCATCCTTATTTTTGCTATTACAATTTTCTTTCTCCCAGTTCCTTCTTATTTCCCATTCCTCTTTTATCCTTCCATACTTTCTTTTCTCCCATTCTTTTTAAATTCATATTCCTTTCTAATCCTTACGTTTGATATTACCATTTTCTTCCCTCTCATTCCTTTTAACATCCCTATTCATCTTATACCTTTAATTTTCCTATTACCGTGAAGCGATCAGAACCATTCACCATTCCTCTCACAACCTTTGCATCTAATATATCAAAATTCAATCCACAATCCCCATCTATATGATCTAGCAAACTCACCCTATTACCCCAATCCCTTTACATATGCTCTTAAAACGTCAATAATCACATCGAATCCGTCTGCTGTGTACTAAGGCGCAGCGGGAGGGGAAAAAGAAGAGGAAAATGTAAAAGAAAAATTGACCTACATAAGAAAGAGAAAAAAGGATCAAGAAAGAAAAAAGAAGGAAAAGGGAAATAGAATGAATGATTGAATGAGTGAATGAGTGAATGAATGACACTATTTTCGTGTTTTTCTTCAACAAACCAGTATAATATTGCGAGATTAGAGTTAGGTTAGATAAAGGAACGTGTACAATACCTGTTATCATGTAGAATTTGTGTACCGCTGGCAATATGAAGGAAATTATATTGAACTAAGAGACCTATTTTGTTCTCGTGTGTTTTAGTAGTAATAACGAGAGTGATGTAGATAGTATGAAGAAGCGAAGCGTGAGAGTAACACACACACACACACACACACACACACACACACACACACAAACACACGCACACGACCTGACTATATTTTGCCGTGTTTCTCTTCATTCCAGGGTCACGAGAAGCGAAGGAACCACCAATATTCGTCTTCAGTGACAAGGTAGGAAGTCTGCGTGTGATATTTGGTATGGGGGCTTTTGAAATAGTGTTAATCAGTGCTGTTTCTCTCCCGCCTGCGTCACCCAATTACTGTTTAAGGTAATGGACATGTTACTATACTCGCTTTGGTTTGATCTTTCCATCCATAAGCGTGAATTTCGTGTAATATTTCGTATGGGTGAGTTTTGAAATAGGGTTAACCAGTGCTGTATCTCTCCTGCAACATCACCCATTTCCTGTTTACGGTGTTGGACATGTTACTATACTCGGTTTGGTTTGATCCTTCCATCCATAAGCGTGAATTTCGTGTAATATTTCGTATGGGTGAGTTTTGAAATAGGGTTAAGTAGTGCTGTATCTCTCCTGCAACATCACCCATTTCCTATTTACGGCTATGTACATGTTATTATACTCGGTTTCATTTCACCTGTCAATCCATAAGCGTAAATTTTGATAGATATGGCACCTGCGCATTGCTCGTTCGTGTTTGGGTGAAAATCGTTGAGTATAGTTCGAGGTTTAGTCTCCAGAGCGCCATAGGTGTTATTATGCTTTGAGGAACCCTTTTTGTACGTATATTTTCTGATTACGTTGTTTTGGCCCATCAAATATCAATAAATTTGTCTAGCAGTGAATATTGCAGGCCCTAGATGCACACTGTTTCCAAATAAACATGTATCCGTCGTTTGTAGAACTAAAACCACATCTCTCCTCCCGAAATTGACCTCTCTTTTGGCCACTCCTATTAACTCATTTTTCATAGGAGCAGTGATTTGCGGGGTTTTATTTTTCATTAGTGTTTTCTTTTTTTCCCATGAGCTGTTTCCTTTACTGTAAAAAAAATATTAGTTCCAAGTAACTGCATGTGTCGCTTGTATTATGTAGGACCAGCCGTGCGAGTTCCGTGTTCCTGTGGTGGTTTGGCAAGGAAAATACCCCCTGGCTGTCTTAGGAGTTGTCAGAATAGTTATTACTGAATGTGCGGAGGTCTGTCGTCGGTAAATGTTAAATGTTGGCTTGGGCACAGAGAGAGAGAGAGAGAGAGAGAGAGAGAGAGAGAGAGAGAGAGAGAGAGAGAGAGAGAGAGAGAGAGAGAGAGAGAGGAGAAGAGAAGAGAAGAGAAGAGAAGAGAAGAGAAGAGAAGAGAAGAGAAGAGAAGAGAAGAGAAGAGAAGAGAAGAGAATAAAAATATGAAAAGAAAATAAGAAAAGACAAAATAAAGAAAACGAAAAGAAAAAGAAAAGGAAACAAGAGAGAGAGAGAGAGAGAGAGAGAGAGAGAGAGAGAGAGAGAGAGAGAGAGAGAGAGAGAGAGAGAGAGAGCAAGCCAAATCCAGGGAAACTAATCCGTACTACTTCTAATTAAATCGGAGACAAAAAAAAACATTACGCGACAAACAAAATTATAAAAAAAATCCAACCGCTTGCAAATTGAGCCCGCCAAGTCCCCCCTCAACTCAAGAGCGTTCATTAACCTTGGCCTGGACTCAACTTCTCTCACCAACGAACGCGAGAGGGAGAGTAAATTTTTAAAGGGACCAATTTTGCGTTGTAAATACTAACTCTGCTTTTGAGGGAATATGGCGCGTGTGTGTGTTCGTTTCTGTGTTTAATGTGTGGAAATGGAGGGCTGGAGGATGCGGGAAAAAGTCAGGGAGAGAGAGAGAGAGGGAGAGGGAGGGAGTGGGTGAGAAAGGGTAAGGGAGAGGGGGAGAGAGAGAGAGAGAGGGGGGGAGAGGGTTAGGAAGGTTAGCATATGTTCTCTCTCTCTCTCTCTCTCTCTCTCTCTCTCTCTTTTTCTCTTTTTCTCTTTTTTCTTTATTTTTTCTCTTTCTTTTCTTTTCTCTATTCTCGTTTCTATTTCTCTTCTCTTTTCTCTTCTCTCTCTCTCTCTCTCTCTCTCTCTCTCTCTCTCTCTCTCTCTCTCTCTCTCTCTCTCTCTCTCTCTCTCTCTCTCTCTCTCTCTCTCTCACGCACACACCACTCCTTCCCACTTTCCCCGTCAGTAAGGTGGCAGACGCCGCCGAGAGAGGAGGTAGGGTGTCTCTCTCTCGTCCGTGGCTTTGATGTGACTGTGAGTGTGACGTAGGGTGTGACGGAGGAAGGGGTGACGTGAGGGGGGGGCGGGTGTGGCAGGGTGTGGCGTGCTCTGCTGGGATGTGGCTTCGTGGGGGAAGTGTTAATGTAGAAAGATGTTGTGTACTTTGGGTTGAAAGAACATTTTTGTGAGTGTTTGTGTGTGTGTGTGTGTGTGTGTGTGTGTGTGTGTGTGCGTGTGTGTGTGTGTATTACCACGCACATTAGGCATGATCACTATACACACACACACACACACACAGACACGCACACACGTACGCGTATATACTTCTTAAACCTGCAATTTATGTTTTCCGGGAAAGAGTTTTGTTTTGTTCATAATAGGAAGGAAGGAGAGGGGAGGAAGTTCTTTACAACAACAACAACAACAATTAAAAAAATGGTAAAAAAAAAACCTTGATAAATACGCGAGTGGTGAAAGTCTGCGGATAATGAGTTCCATATTTCATTATCATGTTATTTATTTCTCATTACTAGAAAAGAATAATTGGATCTAGTTATTGTCATTTTCTGCAGTTATATACGAGAGAGAGAGAGAGAGAGAGAGAGAGAGAGAAATTGACCTTTGATGACCCAAATTCACCTGATAGCACCCTCATCATGACTCGGAAAATTAGGTCAAGTGGTGATGATGGTTGTTTTGGTGGTGGTGATGATTGTTGTGATAAATGATAGTTTTGGTGGTGGTGATTGTGGTGTTTGTAGCGAGTAACTGATCGTGGTGGTGGTGGTGATGAAAGATATTGCTTGTGGTAGTGGTGGTGATGATAGTGGGTGACATTGGTGATTTTAGTGATGAATGACCGTGGTAGTGGTGATGGTTGTGAAGAAAGGTGATGTATATATAGAAATTGTGAGAATGGTGGTGTTGGTTGTTGTAGTGGTGATTGACAATCGAGTTAGCGGTGATGGTGGTGAGCAAAGGTGATGTATATATGGAAATGGTGAGAATGGTGGTAGTGGTGATGTTAGTGGAGGTTGTGGTGGTTGACAATCGAGATAGTGGTGATGGTGGTACTGGTAGCTTATATTCAAGTTAGTGGTGGTGGTGGTGGTGGTGGTGGTGACATTCCATCTGTTAGCGTGACACTCTTCCGGAACAATATTGAAAAAGAAGAAAAGAAAAAGAAAAAAAGAGAGAAAAAATAAGCTAGAATGCACGTGAAGAAAATTGCTGTTCAGATGGAAGTGACATGGAAAAATATTGCTGAATGAACCGTGCAGTGTCGACATGAACGGCAATTTGTCACTTTTTTTTATAGCAGAGACTTTTAGAAGGAGAACGCAAAGAAATATCCAATAGCAAAATGTACTTAACAATAGTAAACTGAGCTCTGTGTATGAAGGAAAAAATGGCATGTAAAGCAGCTCAGGGGAAAGAAAAAATGGTAAAAGGAGACTGTAGAAAAGGAATGAAGGCAAAATATGAAAAGAAGAAAAGGCATATTAGCTTAAGAAAGAAAAACATGGAGAGAAAAAAAATCATTATGTGTCATTATGTATTGTAATTCGCCGTCATTAAACGGAACTAAGAATATGTGAGAGAAACGAATATTAATAACGTAAATGAAGTATAAGTACAGTAAATTAGTAAAAGTGATAACATTAGAAAAAATATGCCAGTATGGATTTGAATAAAGATGTCTAACAAAAAGTATTATTAAGATTAACGTACCATAATGAGCCAGTAGAATATGCAATGTACAGTGTCCTTAGAGAGTTAATGTACATAATTCAAACAAAGAGAAATATGGAGAAAATAAAGAGAAATGGGGAAAAAATAGGAAAGTAGTATGAGGTAAAAAGTAAAAAGAAAGTGATGTACTTAGGGAATACAAAAAGTTACAGAAAATGAAAAGAAAATGAAGTAGAAGTTAAAAATAGAAAGAAACTTATATACCAAAAGAAAAAAACACGAATACCATAATACAAAAAAAATAAGAAAAGACGAAATGGAAAATAGTTGAAGTAAAAAGCTAACAAACTTAACCAAATAACACAAATAATACACGAAATAGCGTAGTTAGGGTAACGCGCGTATGAATAAGTCAGCCAACCTAACCTCACCGCGGCAACACTTAGCATGAATGAATGAAGCCAGCCCAAGGAGAATGATGAAGAAGCCTGTGAATAAATGAAGCGGCTTAATAATACAATGACCCTAATTAGTGGTTATGAATGAGTGAAGGAGATTAACGATGCAATGAAGACTGAGAGTGGTAAATGGATGATAAAAAATAATAAACGAAGGAAAGGAGAAGGTTAATAATACAACTAGCTTTCTAAAATGAGAGATAAATGATGAATACAATGACCCTAATTAGTGGTTATGAATGAGTGAAGGAGATTAACGATGCAATGAAGACGGAGAGTGATAAATGGATGATAAATATGATACACGAAGAAAAGGACAAGGTTAATGATACAACTAGCCTTCTAAAATGAGAGATAAATGATGAATACAATGACCCTAATTAGTGGTTATGAATGAGTGAAGGAGATTAACGATACAATGAGGACTGAGAGTAATAAATGGATGATAAATATGATACACGAAGAAAAGGACAAGGTTAATAACACAACTAGCCTTCTAAAATGAGAGATAAATGATGAATACAATGACCCTAATTAGCGGATATGAATGAGTGAAGGAGATTAACGATACAATGAGGACTGAGGGTGACAAATAGATGTCAAATATGATTAACGAAGAAAAGGTGAAGGTTAATAATACAACTAGCCTTCTAAAAGGAGAGATAAATGATGAATACAATGACCTTAATTAGCGGATATGAATAAGTGAAGGAGATTAACGATGCATTGAAGACTGGGGGTGATAAATAGATGTCAAATATGATTAACGAAGAAAAGGTGAAGGTCAATAATACAACTAGCCTTCTAAAATGAGTGATAAATTAAGGAAAATTAAAGGAATGAAGAGGGTGGATAATTCAACTAGACTTCGAAGGGTGATAAATGAGGAGAAATAGATGATAGGGGTAATAAATGAATGGGTGAAGCAAATAAATTATACAACCTACCCACTGAGAATGATAAATGACGAGAAATGAATAATTAAAATGATAATTGAATGAATGAAGCAGCTGAATAATACAACCAGCCTAATAGGAACACGTAAAAAGGGTAATTATAGAAGGAAAAATAAGAAAAAACACGAATAAATGAGAAAACAAGAAAATAAAAAAAAATCAGAAGAAATTAATCGATTAGTATAAAGAAACACACACACACACACACACACACACACACACACACGCACACATCCAGAGAGAGAGAGAGAGAGAGAGAGAGAGAGAGAGAGAGAGAGAGAGAGAGAGAGAGAGAGAGAGAGAGAGAGAGATGCAACTCAAAACAACGCCGCCACAGTAAAACTAAACTTAACTTTTGGAAAACTGTCTCGGAAAATGAAATAGATGAACGAGTGCAGAATGCGTTAGGGTGAAGTGCTCTCAGGGTGCATGGATGACCTGGGGCTGAGAGAGAGAGAGAGAGAGAGAGAGAGAGAGAGAGAGAGAGAGAGAGAGAGAGAGAGAGAGAGAGAGAGAGAGAGAGAGAGAGAGAGATGCAGGGTGTAAAGAATAGGATAGAGGAAACAGATAAGTGAGAAAGAAAGAAATTGGAAAATGAAACAATATGAAAAAAAATGAAAAAAATATTACTGAGACGAAAAAGAACACCAATGACTAGAGAGAGAGAGAGAGAGAGAGAGAGAGAGAGAGAGAGAGGTATATCTAGAAACAGCAGGAAGAGGGGTAAAAAAAGAAAGGGTTATTTGTGCTTGAAAAGATTAAAGGTAACAGAGAAAGAGAGGGACGAGAGGAATTGGGATGAAGTGAGAGAGAGAGAGAGAGAGAGAGAGAGAGAGAGAGAGAGAGAGAGAGAGAGAGAGAGAGAGAGAGAGAGAGAGAGAGAGAGAGAGAGAGAGAGAGAGAGAGAGAAAGTAATGAAAAGTACTACAAAACAGATAAAAGGAATAAAGAGAGAATGAAAAGAAAATACTGAAAAAAATATTGAAGTTAGAGAAAAAAAGGAAGAATGAGAGAAAAAGAAAGGTAGACATGTAATACCAAAAGAAAAAAAAGGAATGACAAAGAAGAATCTATTATGAGAAGAAAAACAAGACGAAAAAACGGGAAAAATTAAGAGAAATGAAATAAGAGAGAGTAGAAACGAAATAAAAAGAAAGTAAATAAGAAATAAAAGAAAACTAAAGAGAGGATATTTTTTTTTACAACAAAGGAGATAGCTCAAGGGCACAAAAGATGTAAACAATAATAAAAAAAAAAGCCCGCTACTCACTGCTCCCAAAAATAATCCAAATAGGTTAGAGAGAAGAGAGAATAGGGAAAAGAAAGACGAAAGTAAGGTCCCCCTGCACAATATTGGACCGTGACTTTGGTGGGTCCGTCATTGAAGAATTTTGGGGGAACTTAGACTGACTGGTGTTTTGTGAGTCCAATATAAGACTAGACGGGTACGAACGGCCATCTCCTTACCCGTCAGTGTTGCCAAGAAAGAGCGCAATGACGTACTTACCTTCCACTTGGTTCTGATAATGTGGGTGAAGCTTGATATGAGTTAGAAGAAGAAATGGCTGAGGGGAATTAAGGTAGAGAAATGGTAAAGGAAAATGTATTAATGGATGATAGATGAGTGAGATAAAGATTGCCTATAACTAAAAGGAGACGAAAAGTAAAAGGGAATGAAGAAGATGTTATATTATGGCTGGATATATGAAGGAAAGAGAGAAAAGAAGATAGCAAATGTGGGACGAAAGAGAAGTATAAAATTATATAGAGACCCAGAATAAAGAAGTTGAAGGAAATGAAGAAAACGATGATGAAAACTGGAGATTATCAAGAAAGAGAGAAAAGAGGAATAAGAATGGATAACAAGAGAAAAGAAGATAAGGAAAAGAATAGTACTCATAAAAAGAAAAGTAATAAAAAGAAGAGCAATATCAAGAACGAAGGACAAACGTAAAAGGAAATGAAGAAAAGCAGTGATATAAAAAAAGCAGTTATGGAAGCGAAATAAAGAAAGAGGAAGAGGAAGGAAAAATAGACCCTAAGAAAGAAAGAAATTAGAGAAAAGATAAAGAGGAAAAGAAGAAAACATTATACCCTTAGAAAGAAAGGAATTAGAAAGAAAAGACAAACATAGAGAAGAAAAACGGATAATACAGGAAATAGAAGGGAAAAAATGCAGACACGTGACGAAATTTTCCTTTCTTACACTAGGAAAAAAAAAGAAAACTAAGGAAAAATAAAAAGGAGAAGAAAATGCTCGTCACCTCGAAACTGCAAGGAAATTAAAGAGTGGAAAAAAGGGCAAGAATAGTGAAAAGGCAAACCTGATTCCCTTTAGGGCCAGAACGGGTGGCGGGGAGAAAGTGAGCAATTTCCCGCCTAGAGAAACGGAGAAAGAGAAGAGAAAGGAGGAGAAAGAAAGAATGACAGTAATAAATCCATTGTGAGATTGATAACGTTGATAGATAGAGATAGACATAAAGATAGATAGATAGATAAATAGATGAGTAGATAGAGAGAAAAAACCCTGTTGAAGAAAAAAAGAAAGAGAGAAAGATAGAAGGAAAGAAAGAAACACTGTAACGTTGATAGATACATGTAGATAGATAGATAAATAGATAGATAGATAGAAAGATACATAGATAGAGAAAAATACCGCATGTTAAAGAAAAGAAAGAAAGAAAGAATAACTGAGGATAAAAGAGCGAGAGAAAGAAAGAATATTTGCGAGAGAAAGAAAAGAAAGAAAGAATAAAGCCACTGAGAGAGAGAGAGAGAGAGAGAGAGAGAGAGAGAGAGAGAGAGAGAGAGAGAGAGAGAAGAAAGCCGTTTTAAAGAAAGAGAAATACCTTGGTAGTGAACAATGGAGTGAGTTACTTGGAAATTTGAATATAAAACAAAAACAAGACAAAACAAAACAAAAAGAAATATGATGTGTGACGGCAGTGACGGGAGTGACTTACATTTTCCTTCAATAAAACAAAACTGAAAAAAAAAATGATGGAAGGGAAAGATTCAGAAAAAAATAAACTTGAAAGAAACCAATAGAGAGAAATAGACAAGGAGGTGCCTGTTTGATTTTTTTTTACATTATAAGAACCAAAACGAGAAAAAAAAATGTAGAAAAGATTAGGAGAGTAGAAAAAGAATTACATCAAAACGAAACCAAAAATGGGAAGATAAAGAAAACGAAAGATGAGGAAAGAGAGAACAGAGGAGAGGAGAAAGAAAGAAAAAAGAAAGAAAGACAAAAAAGAATAAATGAGTGAAAGTGCGAGAAAGAGAGAGAAAAGACATTTTAAAAGATAACAAACAAAAAGGTAATTGAGGTTAATGAATAAGAACGCGTCTGTGTGTGTTAGTGTGTTCTTACGTGTGTGTGTGTGTGGCGACAAGCTATATACAATTATCTCCCATTATTATTTATATTTTAACGAAGGGAAGTGATTTGTAACAGGGACAGCTTATATAAGGGAAAAGCCAGGAACTGATTTTTTGGGAACGCGAAGAAACAAAGAGAGATTGACATATGTGAACAAAAGGCAGGTTAAGGAAGAACAACTATAGGGAAAAACATAAACAGAAAAGAAGTTAGTGACTGAAATGAGAGATATGTGAAGCGTAAAGATTTGTACAGTGAAGGAAAGGAACAAAGTAAAGAAAGATACTCAAATAGCAAGTAAAAGAAGAAGAATATCGTCAAGGAAAAGACACATAACAATCGAAAAGAGGTTAGTGAAAGGAAGCAGAGAGAAAAATTGAAAAGCTAGCCCAGTTTAGAAAAAGAACTAAGGAAAGAAGGATATAGACACTCAAATAGAAGGTGAAAGAAGGAAAAGACATAAAACATAAAGGAAACAAAATAAACGTTAGTGAAAGGAAGCAGAGAAAAAATTAAAAGTTAGTCCAGTGAAAGAAAGACTGAGAAATACAATAATAAATCAGAAATATTTATACATGAAGGAAAATAAGGTATAAAAAGCAGAAAAAGAAAATACTAGTGTAAAAAAAATGAAATAACCGAGATAAACAATAACAAGGAAAACAGACAAACAAAAACAAGATGAACAAGTGACAAGAAAGAAAACAACAAACTCAAAACGAAAAAAGCAAAAGAGAACGAGAATAAAGATAAAGAAGAGAGATAAACTAGTAATCATTTTAACAGCAAAAACGAGAGAGGAGAACAAAGAAGGAAATAAAAGAGAGAAAGAGATAGAAGAAAGGAAGAACGAGAAGCAGCTAACAGACAGCCAGCTAACAGACAGAAAGACAGACAGCAAGTTAATTCTGGTTAGCTTTGGACTCTAAAAAGAAGGAAGGAAGGAAGGGCGGCCAACCTACTTTTTTTTTTCGTTTTTTGTCCTCTCCTCCTCCTCGTATTACTCCTCGTCTTACTCCTCCTCCTCCTCCTCCTCCTCCTCGTCTTACTCCTCCTCCTCCTCCTCCTCTTCTTTTTTTTACCCTTTCTCCCCCTCCTCCTCCTCTTTTTCTTCCCATCTTTTTTCTCTGAACTTTTGGCTGGTAGACGCAGAACTACTACTACTACTACTACTACTATTACTACTACTACTCTATCACCCATCTACACCTCGATAACCTCTTTGCATAAGCCTTACTACTACTACTGTTACTCCTACTACTAATACTAATACTCCTACTAAAACATGCTTACCTCACCTTCACACTTATTTTCGCCGCTTTGAGTACACTTCACACTTTACAACGCACTCACACTAGCCACTAATGTATCATAATAAAAGTAAATGAGTTAAAATTGCCACCAACGTCAACGTAGATTTAAAGAAGATATTTGTACGGAAGCTTAAGTTAATGGAACACGAAGATCTACGTGTTTAAAACTATTTCTCAATCGTATAAACTCACGCGAAGTTTTGTATATATAAGGAAAACGTGTTAATATATTTGTAGTTTATATTAGTTTATTTATCTAAGTAACCCCTCATTTACCCATCCTATCATTATAACAAAAGAAGACCGAATTAATACTTTTTATCTCTTGTCTCCATCTCTACTCCATATAATTTTGGCCATGAGATCATTTCCTTAGAGCCACGAGTTAATTTTTGCACCATTATGAGCGGCAAAGTTCCCAGCACGGTCTGGCCAGCGAGCGTCTAGTCACAATAAGAGACTCGTTTCAGGGACTCGCCGCCCTAATGCTTCCCTTTAGATGAGTATCAAACTTCCCCCCTGGGCCTGGCGCGCGAGCCTTCCATTGCACACGTACTGCACTCCCTCCCCTTCTCCTCCACCTCCCTCTCCTTCCCCTCCCCTCTCCCTCTCCCTCCCTCCCCCATCACTCCCCTCTCCTCCCTTTCCGTGTATGTGAACAAAGGACGTCCACACGCACACACGCACACAGCCACTCACTCACGCATATAGAATACAAGGAAACCAGTGTTTACACACACACACACACACACACACACACACACACACACACACACACACACACACACATATGCAAAGAGTAAATTTTTTTCCCTCCTAAAAGTTTTGTAATAAGAGAATTGCGTGAATGTTAGAGTTGAAATTGGAAAAAATAATATAGGAAAAAAGTTTAAATATTCAGATAAAAGTTACTGATGAAATATGAAACTTTAAGAGAAAAAAAAGCATAAAGTCAAGTTAGATATAGCAAAATAATTACACTGATTTTTTTTATACCTTTTTCGTTACCTTAATTAAAATAGAAAATAAAATCATACTAAAATTTGTACTAAGAACCGAAAAAAGGTGTAGTTTGAAAATATATTAATTCGTTCACTTTTTCGTTTAATCACCAGCTTGCAAATACCTGTTCCTTTGTTCACCTGGGAAATCAAACACACACACACACACACACACACACACACACACACACACACACACACACACACACACACACACACACACACACACACACACTCTCTCTCTCTCTCATATATAACTTTCCTCAATCCATTTTTCTTTTCTCTTCATTTTTCTTTTTCTCTATCGTTAATTTCCTCCTTCCCTCTTGTCCTTCGCTTCTTCTTCCTCCTCTTCCTCTTCCTGTCTTCCTCTTCTTATCTTCCTGCTGAGTTTGCTTTTAATTCCTCTTCTTTTCTCTTCTTTTAATCTCCTTCCTTCTCTTTTTTTTCTTTTTTTTTTCTTTCTTTTTTTTTCGTCTCTCATTTCTTTCTTTTCTTTTCCACCTCCTCCTCTTCTTCTTTAGTCTTTTGGTGCTTCCATTTCCTCTTATTCCTCTTTCCTCCTCTACTTCTCTTTAATTCCCTTTCTCATTTTTTTCTTTCCTCTTAACTTCCTTCTTTGCTTGTCTTATTTTGCTTTACTTTCCTCTTTCTCCTCGTCCTGTTAACTATGAATTTTCCTCTTGATTTCTCCCTCCTTCCTCCTTTCTCCTCTTTATTTCTCTTCATCCACTCTTAACTTCACTCCTGATTCCCCTCTTAGTACTCTTGGATAGATGATCATTTCTCTCAATGCCTCTTAACTTTCTCGAAATTCCTCTTTATTTCTCTTAACTACTCGATTTTTCTAATAGTTTCCTTTATGCTCCTCTTGGACCCTCTTTCGTCCTCTTCTTTCTCCTTTACTCACTAAGAAAGGCCTCTTCTATTCACTTATTTCCGCTTTATTAATTAACTGGCTACTCTTTATATCTTGTTCTGTGACTGATTCTCTTAACTCTCTCTCTGAATTCCTCTCCATCCTCTTGAATTCCTATACGTCCCTCTTTAATTCCTCTTGATTTTAATTTCTACCCTTAAAACTATATCTTTCCTCTTTAGATCCCCTTATTCGTATTAAATCCTCTTGTATACTGATTCATTGATATCTGATTCGTTTTGGCTCCTCTTGACTTCTGTAATATCCTCTTGATTCCTCTTGGTTCCTCTTGGCTGCCCTCCAACCCTCCCGTCACCATGTCTCTTCGGTTCCACGTCAAGCACTTCAGCCGCGTCCCGCACAGGGGTGAGAAGGTGGCCAAAGTTACCTTCAGGGGTGAGTACACGTTAATTACCTGTACCTGTGTGTGTGTGCGTGTGTGTGTGTTTGCCTGTGGAGAGTTGGTGGGGGGGAATGTCTGTGTGTGTGTGTGTGTGTGTGTGTGTGTGTGTGTGTGTGTGCTTAAGATTCCATGCCTTTCAAGTCCTCCTAAATCAATACATTTTTTTTTTTAGTTGTGCATTTAAGTAATTATTGTTTTTTTGTTACTTCTTTGTTTTTTTCTACTTCTCTTTGTTTAGGTCTGTTTCGTTTTTTGTTTCAGCAGATAACTATATTTTTTTTTCTTTTTATTGTTTTATTTGTCTTTTCTCGTTCAAATTATTTCCTTTTTGCCATTTATTTACATCGATCTCATTATCTTTATTATTATTATTAGTAGTAGTAGTAGTAGTAGTAGTAGTAGTAGTAGTATTTTTATTTTGTTGCTTCTTACCGTGTTTATGTTTTGACAAGCCGCTTCGAGCCTACTTACGAAAGAGGAGGAGGAGGAGGAGGAGGAGGAAGAAGAGGAGGAGGAGGAGGAGGAGGAGGAGGAGAAGGCCTTGATGTGGAGAGAAATCTGCCTAAGGAAGTAAGTGAGGGAGGGAGGGAGGGAGGAAAGGAGGAGGAGGAAGAGGACGAAGAGGAAGAGGAGCAGGAGGAAGAGGAAGAGGAGGAAGAGAAGTATCTCGGGGCTGCTACTTTGTGTCTCATGTGGCATGTATTGTTCTCTCTCTCTCTCTCTCTCGTGATATTACCGTTTTCCAATGTTTTCTTTTATATTTTCGTAATTTAATTCTTTCCCATTCTTTCTTATCCCTTTGTTTTGTTTTTCTCGTGTCTCCTTCCCTTCCGTTTCCTTCCCTTCCGTTCCCTTCCCTTCCGTTCCGTTCCATTCCATTCCATTCCATTCCCTTTCTTTCCGTTCCCTTCTCTTCCCTTCCCTTCCCTTCCCTTCCCTTCCCTCTCCTTAGCTTCCTTTCCCTTCCGTTCCCTTCCATTCCATCCCATTCCTTCCCTTCCCTTCCCTTCCCTTACGTTCCCTTTCCTTCATTTTTCCTTCCCTTCCCTTCCCTTCCCTTCCCTTCAATTGTCCTTTCTTCCCTTCTCTTCACTCCCTTCCTTTCCCTTCTCTTATCTTCCCTTTCCATTCTTTTCCTCTCCTTCCATTTCCTTCCCTCTCTCATCCTTAACCTTCTAAGCACTTCCCTTCCCTTCCCTTCCCTTCCCCTTCCCTTCCCTTCCCTTCCCTTCTTTTTCTTTCCCTTCTCTTTCTTAATATTCTCTCATTTTCTCATTATTTTCCCCTCATTCATTAACTCCTGCTCTTACAACCAAAAACTAATTAATAAGGACGGTTAAAAATCACTGCTTTTACTTAATGAGAGAGAGAGAGAAAGAGAGAGAGAGAGAGAGAGTGAGAGAGAGAGAGAGAGTGTGTGTGTGTGTGTGTGTGTGTGTGTGTGTGTGTGTGTGTGTGTGTGTGTGTGTGTGTGTAAAGTTCATGAATCAAGCAAAACAAAAAATATAAATACCAAGAACAAAGACAGAGAGAGAGAGAGAGAGAGAGAGAGAGAGAGAGAGAGAGAGAGAGCACATATATCCTACACGAGTAAAAACATTGAGAGGAAAAGAAGAAAAACTCGGGATGAGAAAACTTGTGCAAAGGAAGGAAAAGTAAAAAAAAAACTTGGTAGGATTCCAGAAGGATTATGTAGCTTGTGTTCCTCTGTTTTTATTATTATTATTATTATTATTATTATTATTATTATTATTATTATTATTATTATTATTATTATTATTATTATTCTACTTTTATTTCGTTCTTGTATTTATTTTACTTATTTTATTATTTATTTTATTGTCTTTCTTTAACTTCTTTTGCAAACTTGTATTCATCTTTCTCCTTCTCTTTTCCTTCTTCTTCATTCCTCTTCTAATCCTCTTTTCTATCTCTCTCTCTCTCTTCTCTCATTCTCTTCTCTACGTATTTCCTTCTCTCTCTCTCTCTCTCTCTCTCTCTCTCTCTCTCTCTTTGCTTCTCTCTTCATTTCCTCCTCTTATCCTCTCTCTCTCTCTCTCTCTCTCTCTCTCTCTCTCTCTCTCTCTCATTTTGACACATAAGTACGTACTCGGTCACGCTTGAGAGAGAGAGAGAGAGAGTTATGCAATGACTCTCTCTCTCTCTCTCTCTCTCTCTCTCTCTCTCTCTCTCTCTCTCTCTCTCTCTCTCTCTCTCTCTCTCTCTCTCTCTTGAGAGAGAGAGAGAGAGAGTGATGAGCTTTCTCACTGTTTGCAATGCTCTCTCTCTCTCACATTACGTTTCTTATGATCTTTTATATCTTCTTTTCTTCCTTTCTCCCTTCCTCCTTCTCTCCCTCTCTCCCTCTCTCTCCCTCCTTCTCCCTTCCTCCGCATACTCAGCCAAGACAAGCTTTATCTCCATTTCTTTTTCTCCCTCCTTCACTTCCTCCTCCCTTCCCTCTCGTTACTTCTCTCCCTCATTTCCTCCTCCTCCTCCTCCTCCTCCTTTTCTCTCTCTCTTCTAATAGGCAATTTTCATACTTTTTCGTTCCTTACCTCGTTTTTTATCTTTTTTTCCCTCCCTCCCTCCCTCCCTTCCTTCCTATAACCCTCGTTGTCTACCTCTCTCCCTCCCTCCCTCCTTCCTTCCCTCCCTCCAGTAGAATGTTACTGGGAGAGAAATTGGGAGGTAACACGTGAGAGAAATAAAGGAGGATGAGGAGGAGGAGGAGGAGGAGGGAGAGAATAAGAATAAGGAGAGAAAACAAAAGATAAGGAAGGAAAAACAAACAAAACATAAAAGAGGAAGAAAAAGAAATACAAAAGGAAGAAAAAGAAGAAAGAAAAAGTTACCAAACAAATAAACAGGAAGACAAGAATGTGTAAATAAGAGAGAGAGAGAGAGAGAGAGAGAGAGAGAGAGAGAGAGAGAGAGAGAGAGAGAGAGAGAGAGAGAGAGAGAAAAGTGAGATAGCTTAATTTGCTTTAATAGGAAATGCGAAAAAGTTGCTGTTAATCAAATATGAACGTCCTCAAAGAGAGAGAGAGAGAGAGAGAGAGACACAGACATCACACATCCATTCCAGATATTGCATTCTCTCTCTCTCTCTCTCTCTCTCTCTCTCTCTCTCTCTCTCTCTCTCTCTCTCTCTCTCTCTCCGCCCAACCGTTCATAGATTTAACTTTTGGAGGTTAAGAATTCTGTCACGAGGTCTAATGAGGAGGAGGAGAGGGAGGAAAAAAAAGAAGAAGAAGAAGAAGAAGAAGAAGAAGAAGAAGAAGGATAAGGAGGAAGAAGAGGTAAAGGTTGATAATGATGCGAAAAGGTCAGAGGGATAAGAAGGAAGAAATGTAGGAGGAAAGAGAGAGAGAGAGAGAGAGAGAGAGAGAGAGAGAGAGAGAGAGAGAGAGAGAGAGAGAGAGAGAGAGAGATCCCAGGTATAATGATCACAAACGCATTATAATCAACAGACAGGTGGAGGGAAAGGTGTGTGTGTGTGTGTGTGTGTGTGTGTGTGTGTGTGTGTGTGTGTGTGTGTGTGTGTGTGTGTGTGTGTGTGTGTGTACACACACACGCACACACACACACACACACACACACACACACACACACACACACACACACACACCTTTCCCTCCACCTGTCTGTTGATTATAATGCGTTTGTGATCATTATACCTGGGATCTCTCTCTCTCTCTCTCTCTCTCTCTCTCTCTCTCTCTCTCTCTCTCTCTCTCTCTCTCTCTCTCATTTCCTTCTTCCCTGATACAATTTTTTTCCTCTTTTATTTTGTTCGTTTTATTTTCATCTTTATTTTTTTTCTCCTTTTCCTCTTTTTTATTTGTCTCTTTTTCTTCTGTATTTTCTTTGCCTGTTATTTTTTTCGTTGGTAGTTTTGCTTTTTTTTTTTTTTAGAGAGAGAGAGAGAGAGAGAGAGAGAGCACAACTTCGACCACAGCTCTGCCCGAGGTTATCTGAAATATTAATTTGTTTCCTACACCTCTCTCTCTCTCTCTCTCTCTCTCTCTCTCTCTCTCTCTCCACCGAGGCATGGAAATAAGGCGAATTCATTTTTCCTCCATTTTTCCTCCCTCCCTCTTTCCTCCCTCCCTCCCTTCCTCCCTCCTTCCATCTCTCCCTCCCTCTCTTCCTCCAAAGGTCAGGAGTTTCACATTAGACTTTAATATATTTTTTTTTTGGATGGGAAGAAAGATTTACCTCTCCCAAAATCTCTCTCTCTCTCTCTCTCTCTCTCTCTCTCTCTCTCTCTCTCTCTCTCTCTCTCTCTCTCCAGGCAATTCCCCATTATTGGTTTTCTTTCATCCTTTTCTTTTTACTTAGAGAGAGAGAGAGAGAGAGAGAGAGAGACACTGTTCTCGTTTATTCCTTCTCCATATATACGTCATTCCTTCTCTCCCTCCCTCCCGCTCTCTCTCTCTCTCTCTCTCTCTCTCTCTCTCTCTCTCTCTCTCTCTCTCTCTCTCTCTCTCTCCCCCCCTCCGAGTCTCTATATCACAATTTCTTCCTCCATATTTATTTCCTCCGCTGGGTGTGCTGAGGGAGGAAGGAAGGGAGGGAAGGGAGAGAAGGTAGGAGGAAAAGGGAGGTAAAAATGAACGTGGAATTGTGAATGTTTTTTAGTGAAAGTAGTTGAGGGAGGAGAGAGGGAGGGAAAGGGGAGAGAGATAGAAGAGGAAGGAGGGAAAGAAGGGAGAGAGGGAGGGTTGAGGAGGGAGAGGAAGGGAGATGAGATGTGATGGGAAAGTAATGTAAAAGGAGGAGGAGGAGGAGGAGGAGGAGGAGGAGGAGAAGAAGGAGGAGGAGGAGGAGGAGAGAAGAGGAGGAGGAGGAGGAGGAGGATTAGAGAAGAAAAGATGAAGTTAGATACAGAACCGTTAAATGATCATGAAGTATGGAAGATTAAAGAGAGGAGGAGGAAGAAGAAGAGGAGTAAGAAGGAGGAGGAGGAGGAGAGAAGAGGAGGAGGAGGAGGAGGAGGAGGAGAGTCATATGGTCATAAACACAAGTAATGAAGAAATATGAAGAAATCTCTCTCTCTCTCTCTCTCTCTCTCTCTCTCTCTCTCTCTCATAAATACTGTATACAGGTTAATTACAGGTCTATTAGCTTAAGTTCAGGTCTCAGCTCAAGGTGGGATAAATAAAGACAAAATTATGAGTCGTTAAGAAAGTCACTCACCAATTAAGGATTTGCAACACGTCTTCCTCTTCGTCTTACCTACTGACCTTTTATAATGACCTTTTCTCAGCTTGTAAGGTCAGCGAATCACTAGATATTGTTAAGCCTTGAGAAACATAGAAGAGAGGAAGAGGAGGAGGTGATGGAAGAGAGTAAGGAAGGAAGGTGGAGAGAAATGAAGGAAGGAAGGAGGGAGGGAAGGAAGGAAGGGAGGAAGGGGGGAATAAAGGAAGGAAGGAAGGGAGAGAAAGAAAGGAAGGAAAGAAAGAAGGAAAACGAATGAAAAAAAGGAAGAAAGAAAAAAAGGAAAAGAGAAAGAGAAAGGGAATGAAAGAAAAGGAGAAAAAGGAAGAAAGGAAGAAGGAAAGGATAAAAATATGTGATGGAGGAGGCCGAGAAAGTAAGGTGGAAAAAAGTAAAAAAAAAAAAAAGAAAAGCGAATTTAGTAAAGTTCCACACCATAAACTACTTCACCAAAATCAAACAAACTCGATATTGAAGGGAAATTAGACAAACATACCACAGGCTGTCTATTCCCGCAGTCTCTCACTTGGTTCTGCCCTTGAGCTGCTACCCATGCTATAAAAAAAATCCGATTGAGTAACATACAAAAGAGTCATTTCTGGAGCTGCCTCGGAGGGGTCGTCAGTTA
>NC_066515.1:25194386-25234386 GCF_024679095.1 Eriocheir sinensis
CGCTGGACATTACCAAGGCTGAAAACAACGACCTTGTGAAAACGCTTGACATTTCCAAGGCTGAAAAATCCGACCTTGTGAAAGCGCTGGACATTTCCAAGGCTGAAAACAACGACCTTGTGAAAGCGCTGGACATTTCCAAGGCTGAAAACATCGACATTGTGAAAGCGCTAGACATTTCCAAGGCTGAAAATAACGACCTAGTGAAAGCGCTGGACATTACCAAGGCTGAAAACAACGACCTAGTCAAACCGTTGGACATGTCCGAGGAAGAAAATGACGACATTGTAAAAGCGCTAGACATGTCCAAGGAAGAAAATGACGACATTGTAAAAGCGCTGGACATGTTCAAGGAAGAATATGACGACATTGAAAAAGCGCTGGCCATGTCCAAGGAAGAATATGACGACATTGTAAAAGCGCTGGCCATGGCCAAGGCAGAAAATGACGACATTATAAAAGCGCTAGACATCTTCTTGGAAGAAAATTACGACATTGTAAAAGCGCTGGCCATGTCCAAAGAAAAAAATGACGACATTGTAAAAGCGCTGGCCATGTCCAAAGAAGAAAATGACGACTTTGTAAAAGCGCTGGACATGTCCAAAGAAGAAAATGACGACATTGTAAAAGCGCTGGACATGTCCAAAGAAGAAAATGACGACTCTGTAAAAGCGCTGGACATGTCCAAGGAAGAAAATGACGACATTGTAAAAGCGCTGGACATGTCCAAAGAAGAAAATGACGACTTTGTAAAAGCGCTGGACATGTCCAAAGAAGAAAATGATGACTTTGTAAAAGCGCTGGACATGTCCAAAGAAGAAAATGATGACTTTGTAAAAGCGCTGGACATGTCGAAGGAAGAAAATCACGACATTGTAAAAGCGCTGGACATGTCCAAAGAAGAAAATGACGACTTTGTAAAAGTGCTGGACATGTTCAGAGAAGAAAATGAAGACTTTGTAAAAGCGCTGGACATGTCCAAGGAAGAATATGACGACATTGTAAAAGCGCTAGACATCTTCTTGGAAGAAAATGACGACACTGTCAAAGCGCTAGACATGTCCAAGGAAGAAAATGACGACATTGTAAAAGCGCTGGACATGTCGAAGGAAGAAAATCACGACATTGTAAAAGCGCTGGACATGTCGAAGGAAGAAAATCACGACATTGTAAAAGCGCTGGACATGTCGAAGGAAGAAAATCACGACATTGTAAAAGCGCTGGACATGTCGAAGGAAGAAAACGACTACATTGTAAAAGCGCTGGACATGTCCAAAGAAGAAAATGATGACTTTGTAAAAGCGCTGGACATGTCGAAGGAAGAAAATCACGACATTGTAAAAGCGCTGGACATGTCCAAAGAAGAAAATGATGACTTTGTAAAAGCGCTGGACATGTCGAAGGAAGAAAATGACGACATTGTAAAAGCGCTGGACATGTCGAAGGAAGAAAATCACGACATTGTAAAAGCGCTGGACATGTCCAAAGAAGAAAATGACGACATTGTAAAAGCGCTGGACATGTCGAAAGAAGAAAATCACGACATTGTAAAAGCGCTGGACATGTCCAAAGAAGAAAACGACGACATTGTAAAAGCGCTGGACATGTCGAAGGAAGAAAATGACGACATTGTAAAAGCGCTGGACATGTCGAAGGAAGAAAATCACGACATTGTAAAAGCGCTGGACATGTCGAAGGAAGAAAATCACGACATTGTAAAAGCGCTGGACATGTCCAAAGAAGAAAATGACGACTTTGTAAAAGTGCTGGACATGTTCAGAGAAGAAAATGAAGACTTTGTAAAAGCGCTGGACATGTCCAAGGAAGAATATGACGACATTGTAAAAGCGCTAGACATCTTCTTGGAAGAAAATGACGACACTGTCAAAGCGCTAGACATGTCCAAGGAAGAAAATGACGACATTGTAAAAGCGCTGGACATGTCGAAGGAAGAAAATCACGACATTGTAAAAGCGCTGGACATGTCGAAGGAAGAAAATCACGACATTGTAAAAGCGCTGGACATGTCGAAGGAAGAAAACGACTACATTGTAAAAGCGCTGGACATGTCCAAAGAAGAAAATGATGACTTTGTAAAAGCGCTGGACATGTCGAAGGAAGAAAATCACGACATTGTAAAAGCGCTGGACATGTCCAAAGAAGAAAATGATGACTTTGTAAAAGCGCTGGACATGTCGAAGGAAGAAAATGACGACATTGTAAAAGCGCTGGACATGTCGAAGGAAGAAAATCACGACATTGTAAAAGCGCTGGACATGTCCAAAGAAGAAAATGACGACATTGTAAAAGCGCTGGACTTGTCGAAAGAAGAAAATCACGACATTGTAAAAGCGCTGGACATGTCCAAAGAAGAAAACGACGACATTGTAAAAGCGCTGGACATGTCGAAGGAAGAAAATGACGACATTGTAAAAGCGCTGGACATGTCGAAGGAAGAAAATCACGACATTGTAAAAGCGCTGGACATGTCGAAGGAAGAAAATCACGACATTGTAAAAGCGCTGGACATGTCCAAAGAAGAAAATGACGACATTGTAAAAGCGCTGGACATGTCCAAAGAAGAAAATGACGACATTGTAAAAGCGCTGGACATGTCGAAGGAAGAAAATGACGACATTGTAAAAGCGCTGGACATGTCGAAGGAAGAAAATGACGACATTGTAAAAGCGCTGGACATGTCGAAGGAAGAAAATCACGACATTGTAAAAGCGCTTGACATGTCCAAAGAAGAAAATGATGACTTTGTAAAAGCGCTGGACATGTCGAAGGAAGAAAATGACGACATTGTAAAAGCGCTGGACATGTCGAAAGAAGAAAATCACGACATTGTAAAAGCGCTGGACATGTCCAAAGAAGAAAATGACGAACTTGTAATAGCGCTGGACATGTCCAAGGAAGAAAATGACGAACATGTAAAAGCGCTGGCCATGTTCAAAGAAGAAAATGACGACTTTGTAAAAGCGCTGGACATGTCCAAAGAAGAAAATGACGGTCCTGCAGATGACGAGCCCAATCTTCCACCGCCACTCGTTCCCATCGAGGAGGCCAAGGATACAGACGACTTGGATTACAGTGTTGAGCTCCTTCCAGCTGACGGAACCCATGACACTGACGAGGACACTCTACAACAATGACCACGATATGCTCCACTGAGCTCCTTCCAGCTGACGGAATCCATGACACTGACGAGGACAATCTACAACAATGACCATGATATGCTCCACTGACCTCGTTCCTGTTGAGGAAGACACCCCTCCCTCTCCCCATCCTTCCCCCCGACGTAACTCCCCTATCGTCGACCTCCTCCCTCCTCCCCCTCCCGGCTTCCTCAACCCTGGCAGGTTCTCTCGGTCACCGGCGGTTCTTCGGGCCAAAGCTCTGGTTCAATTTCTCTTGGAGCCCAGAGCTTCTTGCACCAAACCGCGCTGTATTTCTCACGTTTCTTAAAACCTTTCTATCTATCAGTAAATTTATCCTAAAGGTACTATAGTATTTCCATTTGAAACTGGCCGGTGGGGTGTAGGCCTATGCGGGTCAGCCCCGCCCCACATATCTGCCACACACTCTCAAGACTTCTCGCTTCCTCTCATATGTCAGCTACTTAATACCTTTAAATTAATTTAATTAAATGATTGGATAATCTAATAAGCTCATAGTGTTGAGATTGTTTCGTGTTTAGGATAATAACAAAGATTTTGTATAAATACCCCGACACTGGACACTGTTGGAATACAACGTTGTCCAGTGTCGGGGTATTTATACAAAATGGAAATACTATAGTGTTTGAATGAGTGTGGGGGCGTTATGCGGTACTGAATAGCCTACACGTGCCGTGCGCGTTCCAATACCAGCAACTCTGATCTCGACTTGTTTGTCCTTCACACACACACACACACACACACACACACACACACACACACGGCCCGGTAGTTCAGTGGATAGAGCGTCTGCCTCACAACCAGAAGGACCGGGGTTCGATTCCCCGGCCGAGTGAAGATAAGTTGGGTTAATCTTCTTTCACGTGTAGCCCCTGTTCACCTAGCAGTGAGTAGGTACGCGACGTAAGGCGAGGAGTTGTGACCTCGTTGTCGCGGTGTGTTGTGTGTGAGTGGTCTCAGCCCTACCCAAAGATCGGTACTATAAACACTGTGCTTCTCCGTAGGGGAACGGCTGTCTGTCTCGAGAGAGACCCGCAGCAGACCAAGAGGTGAGGGGAATTACACACACACACACACACACACACACACACACACACACACACACACACACACTTTGGGCGAGCAAGTCCACAAACGTACGCATAGGGTCTTGCAAAACAGAATGGGTAGTATTTTTCAACCATCTCGGCGATGCTTAAGAACACACATATTTGACAAGGCTTTCGTAGGAGTTCCGGGCATTTCCAGGGGTAGTTTTATGACCCTGGCGGTAGTTCGACCCTCCCTCTGTACCATGAAGCTAGAAAAACACTCTTGAGAACCCGACTGATATCCTTTCTGGCCTTTGGAAATAGTTTAGGTGAGGGGCGGGAGGGTCTAATTATACCGACCAGAAGTGAAGATCCGCCTCAAGAATTCTTTATGTTATGGACGAAGGTGGTGGTGGTGGTGATGGTGGTGATGGTGGTGGTGATGGTGGTGAGGACAGTAAGAGGGGGACAGAATATCAGTTTTGGTGTTGTTGTTGGTGGTGGTGGTGATGATGGTGGTGGTGATGGTGGTGATAGTGGTGGTGGTGGTGATGGTGGTGAGGACAGTAAGAGAGGGAGAGAATATCAGTTTTGGTGTTGGTGGGGGTGGTGATGGTGGTGGTGGTGGTTGTAGGTCTATTCAAGGCAGCTCCTGTAACCAATGTGTTCCTATCCTGTTCTGTCTATCTGTCTATCTTTCTATCTATCTCTTGTGTGTGTCTATCGTATTGGCACTCACCACATGACTGTCTGATTGATTGACTGACTGGCTGACTGACTGACTGACTGATTGACTAACTGACTGACTGACTGACTGACTGACTGGCTGGCTGACTAACTGACTGACTGACTGGCTGGCTGGCTGACTGACTGAGAGAGAGAGAGAGAGAGAGAGAGAGAGAGAGAGAGAGAGAGAGAGAGAGAGAGAGAGAGAGAGAGAGAGAGAGAGAGAGAGAGAGAGAGAGAGAGTATGGATGAGATTGAATTAGAGAAAGGTAAACGGTGTGTGTGTGTGTGTGTGTGTGTGTGTGTGTGTGTGTGTGTGTGTCTGTAGTCAGCCATGCACGCCATATTGCTTTCACCTCGTTGCCATATTTTAATTAAACATCGACATTCACTGAAACAAACACACGCACACACACACAAACAAACAAACATACAAACAAATTATTTATCTATTTACCTTCAAACAGGGACCTACAAATAACCGTGAGCACACACACACACACACACACACACACACACACACACACACACACGGGGCGCCTCACATGTGTTAAATTTTAATCCCGGCTCGTAAATATTTCAAAAACCTTCATTGAATTTTTACATCCATTCTGATCCGATGAGAGAGAGAGAGAGAGAGAGAGAGAGAGAGAGAGAGAGAGAGAGAGAGAGAGAGAGATGAGATTCGTAATGTAATAAACTTTTCTTTTATTATTATTATTATTATTATTATTATTATTATTATTATTATTATTATTATTATTATTATTATTATTATTATTATTATCCGATTTCACTAATTGTAAACGTTTGATAAGAACATAAGAACATAAGAACGCAGGAGTCTGCAAGAGACCGGTAGGCCTTGTCCATGAATTTATCTAGATCTAGATTTATCTAGATTTATCTAGATTTATCTAGATTTATCTAGATCTAGATGTAGATGGTTAAATTATTTAGATGACATACTGGTTTTCTCTCTCTCTCTCAGTTGGATCCATTAACTCATTATGACGAGTGGCAGGTGTCTGCGTGTGTGTGTGTGTGTGTGTGTGTGTGTGTGTGTGTGTGTGTGTGTGTGTGTGTGTGTGTGTTCGTACGTGTTTGTCGATGAAGAGATTTAATTGTGTGGAAAGGAATGACATGATAAGGGGAGGAGGAGGAGGAGGAGGAGAAGGAAAATAAAACAATGAAGAATAAAGTTTTAATAGCATATAGAGTGCGTACATTGAACCTACTTGAGTATAATTAATACTGTAAATTTATCTTTATATGAATATTGACTTGTGATGCTTTTAAATCTGAGAACCATATGTATAATGTATGAGTGTGTGTGAGTGTATATGTATGTATGTATGTATGTATTTATGTATGTCTCTTATATTTCAAACGCTTATAAGGAAAGTGTCAAGTGTTCATGTTTGTGGTGATAGTGGTGGTGGTGGTGGTGATGGTGGTGGTGGTGGTGGTGGTGGTGGTGGTGCTGAAACATCCTCCTCCTACTTATCCTCTTCCTCCTCTTCCTCCTCCTTCTTCTGCATCTTCTCATCCTCTTCCTCCTTCTCCTCCTCTTTGTCCTTCAATGAGCAATGCAGATATTTTCATTTCTCTCTCTCTCTCTCTCTCTCTCTCTCTCTCTCTCTCTCTCTCTCTCTTCGTAAATTATACCATCAAGTCTTTTCTCTCCTCTCTGTCTTTCCTTTCCTTCTGTTTATTATCATTTTCTCTCCTTCCCTCATTCATCAGTTTTCTCTTATGTTCCCTTTCATGTAGTTCTTTTTCTATTTCCTCTTCCTCCCCTTTATCACATTCTTTCTCTCATCCCTTGTCCTTATTTTGTTATTCTTTTCGTTTTAGTTACTCTCTCTTGTTTCCCTTATTCGTGTTTCCAGTTTTCTCTCTTTTTCCTCTTCTATCTCCTGTTCGTTCTCCTTTGCTTTCGTTAGTTTGTTCCTGTTCTTTATTCACTGTTCTGTTACGTTCTCTCTCTCTCTCTCTCTCTCTCTCTCTCTCTCTCTCTCTCTCTCTCTCTCTCTCTCTCTCTCTCTCATTCATCATTGCATAGTTTTCTTCACTTTCTCACTTTTTTTTTCCTCTCTACTTTATCGCCCTTCTTCATCATATACTTTTTCCCTCCTTCCTTTCCTTCCTTCCTTCTTTCCTTCCTTCCTTCCTTCCTTCCTTCTTTCCTTCCTTCCTTCCTTCCTTCCTTCCTTCCCTCGGTCTCTCTTCTCAAATTTCTTCCCTTGCAGCCTCAGTTCCCTTTCCTCCTCCCTCCTCCTCCTCCTCCTCCTCCTCCTCTTCCTCCTCCTAAAGAAGACCAAGATCTCCACAAAACACGTGCTCTCAATATCTCACTTTCTTTATTTTCACACTTTTTCTTCTTCCTTAAAATGCCGGACATGGGAAGCGTGTTTTAAGAGAGAGAGAGAGAGAGAGAGAGAGAGAGAGAGAGAGAGAGAGAGAGAGAGAGAGAGAGAGAGAGAGAGAGAGAGAGAGAGAATGGTGATAATTATGACGAATGAGAGTTTGTGAGGAAAAAGAGGGAGATAAAGAAACAAAAAATAAGATGTTACTGCAGAGAGAGAGAGAGAGAGAGAGAGAGAGAGAGAGAGAGAGAGAGAGAGAGAGAGAGAGAGAGAGAGAGAGAGAGAGAGAGAGAGAGAGAGACTTAGAGTAACACAAACAATAAAGCAAGCAATAACAGAAGGAAATTATAGGCTTATTTTGTATGCATGGAATATTCTTGTTTTTCCTCTCTCTCTCTCTCTCTCTCTCTCTCTCTCTCTCTCTCTCTCTCTCTCTCTCTCTCTCTCTCCTTGATCATGGCTCCCCACACATTAGCTAAAACTTCATTAAACTTCATTACACGGCCTAACGGGGGAGAGAGAGAGAGAGAGAGAGAGAGAGAGAGAGAGAGAGAGAGAGAGAGAGGGTGACTGGTAGACAGTAAGACAGATAGACCAACCTAATGAAAGGGAGAGACAAGAAGGAGGAGGAGGAGGAGGAGGAGGAGGAGAAAAGAAGGAGTCAGAAAAGGAGAGAAAGAAACACAAAGATCTAATCCTCTTAAACAGTCTCAATGGATTCTCTCTCTCTCTCTCTCTCTCTCTCTCTCTCTCTCTCTCTCTCTCTCTCTCTCTCTCTCTCTCTCTCTCTCTCTCTCTCTCTCTCTCTCTCTCTCTCTCTCTATCTATATCTATCTATATATATATATATATATATATATATATATATATATATATATATATATATATATATATATATATATAAATATATACGTTTATCTCTCTTTCTTAAGCATAAACTAAATACAATAAGAATATTAAAGAAGAAGAAGAAGAAGAAGATAGGAAAGAGAAGAAGAAGGGGAGGAGGAGGAGGAGGAGGAGGAGGAGGAGAAGATAAGAAAGAAGGAGACGAAAAAGAAAACGAAGAAGAAAGAGGAGGTGAAGAAGAAGAAGAAGAAGAAAAAAAAAGGAGACGAAAAAGAAGAAAAAACAAAAGAACAATCACAACAACATGAGGTGAAGAAGAAGAAGAAGAAGAAAAAAAAAGGAGACGAAAAAGAAGAAAAAAGAAAAGAACAATCACAACAACAACAACAACGAAAAAAAAACACCTAAATCAAAACAACTCAACAAACTAACAAAAAAAAAATAACAAAACACAACAAAAAAAAACATTAAAAACCGAGATCAAAAAAGGGCCCTGAAGCGTCTCATTGGGCGTGTTTGGGGCATTGGTCGGGCGCGCGTGGAGTCCCGGACGGGCCATTTTTCACGCCCCATGGCCACTGGGAGTGTAAAGGGACGCCAAACGAAGGTGGATCTGTTCTGCGATTGATGGAATGGAGAAGAATGTGAAGGGGAGGGAGAGAGGGTGAGAGGGAGAAGGTAGGAGGAGGGAGGGAGGGAGAGAAGGGGAGAGGGAAGGAGAGAGAGAGAAGGAAGGTAGGAGGAGGAAGGGGGAGAGAAGGGGAGAGTGAGTGAGAGAATGACTAGACTAAGATAGCAAAGAAGATGAAGGGAAGGAGAGAGATAGGAGAGAATATGAGAGGGGAAGAAGAAGGGAGAGGCGAGAGGTGAAGAAGGAACGAAGGAGGAGGAGGAAGAGGGAAGATGGGAAGAGAAGTGAGAGAAGGAGGAGGAAGGAATAATGGAAGCTAAAAAGGAAGAGAATGAAGAGAAAAAAGGATGAAGAGAGAAAAAGGAAGAGGAGAAAATGAAAATTAAACAGAAGAAACAAAGGAAGGAAGAGACAAAGGAGAGGATTAGGAAAGAAGAGAAAGGAAAAGGAAGAGAGAGAGAGAGAGAGAGAGAGAGAGAGAGAGAGAGAGAGAGAGAGAGAGAGAGAGAGAGAGAGAGAGAGAGAGAGAGAGAGAGAGAGAGAGAGAGAGAAACACGACCAGGTCAGAGGATTGAAGGATTATTGCTGTGTGTGTGTGTGTGTGTGTGTGTGTGTGTGTGTGTGTGTGTGTTTTCGGCTTTTGGTGTGTACGGTTTTTTTTTCAGGCCTTGTGTACGTTTAATTGATGTGTGTGTGCGTTTGTCTGTGCGTGTCTGGCAATGTTTATTTTTTATTTTTTATTTAGGTGGAGGAAAGTTTCTTTGCTTGCGTGTGTGTGCGTGTGTGCGTGTGTGTCAGCCATGTAAGATTTTTTGTCCTATGTACGTTTTTCATATTCATTTTGGGGTCAAAGTTATGTGCGTGTGAGCGTTTTTTTGTGTGTGTTTGTTGACCCAGTTTTTTTTGTGGCCGTGTGTGTGTGTTTGTGTGTGCATGTTCGTGGGTGTGTAGGAAAGAACATGTGTGTGTGTGTGTGTGTGTGTGTGTGTGTGTGTAATTTTGGCTTTGTTGGAATGTACACTTGCCTGTCTGTGTGTGTGTGTGTGTGTGTGTGTGTGTGTGTGTGTGTGTGTGTGTGTGTTATCGTTTCCAAAAGCTAATATGTTAACGAGAATCTTTGCGTGCACGTTAGAGGAGGAGGAGGAGGAGGAGGAGGAGGAGGAGGAGGAGGAGGAGGAGGAGGAGGAGGAGGAGGAGGAGGAGGAAGAAGAGGAGGAGGAGGAAAAAAGAACAAGAGCAAAAACATGAGGTTAGGAAGGCGGAAGAGGAGTGTGATGAAAAGAGGAAGAAGACGAGGAGGAGGAGGAGGAGGAGGAGGAGGTGGATTACTATGATGAAAGAGAAGGAAGAAGAGGAGGAGGTGGAGGAAGAAGAAGAGGGGGAGGAGGAGGAGGAGACAGGTTACCAGGAAGCGAACCAGGAAATCTAAGAGGAAGCTGCTAACGAGGAATAAGAGGAGGAGGAGGAGAGAAAATTAATAACAGGATAATAAAGAGGACCAAATGAAGTGAGGAAATACGAGGGAAACAAAAATAGATGAATGAACAGAAAACAGAAAGGTAAAGAGTGGGAAGCAAAAGAAGATGGAAGGAGATTGAAGATGGAAAACAGGAAGAAAGAAGGAAGATGAAAGATAGGAACCAGAAAGAATAAGGAAGATGGAAGATAGGAAACAAGAAGAAGAAGGAAGGATTTGGAAGATGGAAAACATAAAGAAGGAAGAAAATGGAAGATTGGGAATAGGAAGAAGAAGGAAGAAGATGGAAGATTGGAAACAGAAAGAAGGAGGAAGGAGATTGAAGATGGAAAACAGGAAGAAAGAAGGAAGGAGACTGTAGATAGGAAACAGAATAAAAAAGGAAGGAGATGAAAGATGGGAAACAGAAAGAAGAAGGAAGAAGAAGATGGGAGACAAAGAAAAAGGAAGAAGATGGAAGAAATAAAGAAGGAGCAGAAGAGGAAACGAAAAGTGAGTGTTGGAAATAGGAGAAATTAAGAAGAGAAATAAAAAAGAAGACTAGGAAAATAAATAAATGAGGAAAAAGGAGGAAAAACAGAACATGCGATTTTTCCTTCCTTTTATTATCAAATTTTGCTTTTCTTGCTTATCCTCAATTTTCATAGTTTTCTTTTCTGCTTTTTCTCTGTCCTTCGCAATTATCTTTTTTTACTTGATCAATTTGCTCCCTCTTACTTTCCTTCCTATTTCTCTTTTCTCCTTTCTTCATCCATTTTCCATTTTTCT
Organism: Eriocheir sinensis; assembly: GCF_024679095.1. NCBI lineage: Eukaryota > Metazoa > Arthropoda > Malacostraca > Decapoda > Varunidae > Eriocheir > Eriocheir sinensis. The sequence goes on from NC_066515.1 coordinate 25,205,417, forward strand.
TTCTTTCGTACTTTTTTTTTCCTTTCTTCATTAATTCGTTTTCTCTTACCTCCTTGTCTCTCCCCTCTTCCCCTTCTGAGTTCTCTCCTTCCCCTTCCTTTCTTCCTCCATTCATTAATATATTCATTTTCTCATTTGCTTTTTCCTTATTTTTTCTTTCATTTTTCTTTATTTTTTGTATTTACTTATATTTTCCTTCCATCGTTCATTTCTTTTTTTATTTTTTCTTATTTATATATTTTTTCATTTAACATCTCATTAACTTTTTGATAATAAAATTTCTCACTTTAATAATGAAACCTTAAAAAGTGAATGCTCATTTGTATGTATGTATGTATGTATGTGTGTGTGTGTGTGTGTGTGTGTGTGTGTGTGTGTGTGTATGTGTGTGTGTGTGTGTGTGTGTGTGTGTGTGTGTGTATTTATATATGTCTGTGGGTATGTATGAATATATGAATGCAGGTGTTTAAGCATGAATGTGTGTGTGTGTGTGTGTGTGTGTGTGTGTGTGTGTGTGTGTGTGTGTGTGTGTGTGTGTGTGTGTGTGTGTTAGCAAAGTTGCCCTGTGTTTCAAACGCAACCGTGCTTGAACATAAAGCCGTGTGTGTGTCTGTGTGTGTGTGTGTGTGTGTGTGTGTGTGTGTGTAAGCAAATGTGAGTGCGTGTCTGGGTATAATTTCCACTGACACTGGATGGAAAATGAGAGAGAGAGAGAGAGAGAGAGAGAGAGAGAGAGAGAGAGAGAGAGAGAGAGAGAGAGAGAGAGAGAGAGAAAATACCCATAAAATCGCTTGAACAAAATAAAATTCCATACATACACACACACACACACACACACACACACATACACACACAGGTAGTATCTGCTTGATGCACACACACAGTCATCCAATTTGCATACATATGTGACCGTGTGTGTGTGTTTGTATGTATGTGTATGTAGGCGTGGTATGCAGTGTAGCGGGGTAAAGCGCGAGATAGGGAGGAAGAGAGGGTTAAAAAATATACAAGTCCCCCCTTTGTTTATGTTTAGGGGCCCGGGCTGTACTTGGCTCAGAGGGCGTGTTCATTTTTACACCCCCAGGCGGCGCTACTCGGCTCGGTCTCACGGTGTGTTTATGCTCGAGGCTAAACTATGGAAAACTGTGAGAGGAGGAGCCGGGGTGTTTACGTCCTGGAAATATGCGTTAGGGAGGAGGAATAAACCGAGAGAAGTGGAGAGCCTGAAGATAAAGAAGGAAAGGAAGATGAAGGGAGGAAGGGAACACGAAGAGTATGAAGCATTGTAGAGAAAAATAGAGAACAGGAATATATAAAAGAAAAATAAGGTAGAGGAAAGAGGAAAACGAAGAATAAAAATCAAGAATAATAATTGAAATGAAGAACTGAGAGATAAAGAAAGAGAGAAAAGTAGAGAGACTGAAGATAAAGAAGGAAAAGAAGATGAAAGGAGAAAGGGACGACGAAGAGTATGAAGTATGGTAGAGCGAAATAGAGAACAGAAATATATAAAAGAACTAAAGAAGAACATAAAAAAAGTAAAACACAAAGGCTAGGATAAGAGAGGAAATTAAAACAGGAAATTTGGAGAAGAGGAAAAGAAGAAAAAAGGATAACTTACGAATTTGCTGAAAAGATGAAAGAATTTTTTTTTTTTTTGTTTTGTTTTTGCTGAAGACGAATATGAGAGAGAAGTCAAGGCCGAGAGAGAGAGAGAGAGAGAGAGAGAGAGAGAGAGAGAGAGAGAGAGAGAGAGAGAGAGAGAGAGAGAGAGAGAGAGAGAGAGAATAAATAAAAACGAAAGTATGAAGGAAGGAAAGATTGAAAAAATAATAAAAAGAAGGAATAGAGAGAAAGAAAAGAAGGAAGGAAGAAAGGAAAATCATAATACCAAAATGAAAATGAAAGGAAAAAGGAGAAAAGGGAGATAGAGAGAAAGACAGAAACAGTAAATTGAATGAAAGTAAGAAAAGAGGAAAGAGATAAAATAATAATGGAAGGAAGAGAGAAAGAGAAGAAGTAAGAAAGGACGAAAATAAAACAGAAAAATAAAAAAATAAAGAGAAACAGAGAGAGAGAGAGAGAGAGAGAGAGAGAGAGAGAGAGAGAGAGAGAGAGAGAGAATGAAAGAGAGAGATATCGAACCACGTACTCTTTGCCTTCTACATCACAACCTACGTTATCTGTGCCAGCATAATTACAGGTGTTAGCTCCCCAGTAGGAGAATAACCAGTTAGCGCTACAAATAGTACAGCTGTAATTTTGTACCCTCCTAATGGCTAACCTTATCTTAATTATACGCGTTACCTGCATCAGTTTGTCCAGGTGAAGTGGGCAGCTGAAGAGACGAGGTACGAAAAATTGAGGAGGAGGAAAAGAGATTAGAAAAGTAGAATAGAGAAGAGAATGGATGGGATGGGAGGGAAGAAAAGGAAGGAAAGGGAAAGGAATTGAAAGGAAAGGAAAGGAATGGAGAGCAAGGGAAAGGAAGAGAAGGGATGAGAAGGGAAGGGAAGGGAAAGGAAATGAGAGGAAAGGAAAGGAATGGATAGAAAGGGAAAGGAAAAGAAGGGATGAGAAGGGAAGGGAAGGGAAAGGAAATGAGAGGAAAGGATAGAATGGGAAAGGAAGGGAAAACAAAGACGAACAGGATAAGAAAGAGAATAGAGAAGACAAGAGAAGGAGGAGAAAGGGAAAATGAGGACTAGAAAGAGAATGAGGAAGATAGAGAAAACAAGAGAAGAAGAAGGAAAAGAACGAAGAGAGGGAGGAGGAGGCGACACAGCAACATACCACAACAAATAACATAAAACTCTACTGGCTTATAACGAGACACTCCACTTCAGTAATTCATTGATCCGCCAATCGCCTCATTAACCTGCGGAACAGATTAATTAAACCACTTGCTGGGGGGAGCGTACGCGCGGGGGTCCTTTCAATTCACTCCTGACCCAGCAAAATGACTCTCAGGCCTGTATTATGAGACACCTTCCCTTCTCACAAAAGCCATTTCTGTAGGTCAAAGAGGGGGTCAGTCGGGTTCTAATAAGTGTTTCTTCAGTTTCACGGTACAGAAGAAGGGTCAAACTACCACCAGGGTCATAAAACTACTCCTGGAAATGCCCTCAACTCATACGGAAACCCTTGGCAAATATGTGAACTTGGGTGACGAAATGTTTGAAGATATGATCCTCAATCCCATGTTTTGAAGCTCTGAGGCCGTCTTGGTAGTGTTCACGGGTCTCCGTTGTGTTATCTCTCATCACAGTACAGTTTCTCTTCTTTAAGTTCATTGGTCTTTGTACAGGAGATTCACGCCCGCCAGCATCTGCTCTCCTAGATACCATGGAAGCTCTGAGACTGCATCGATATTGTCCACAGCAGTATAATCTCATCACCTTACAGTTCCTCTTCTTTAGGTTCATTGGTCTTTGGGTCGTATTATAAGATTTCACCGCCCAAGACCACATATTTGACAAGGCTTTCGTAGGAGTTGTGGGTACTTACAGGATTAGTTTTATGACCCTGGTTGTAGTGTGACCCTTCTTCTGTACCGTGAACCTGAAGAAACACTCATTAGAATCGGACTGACCCCCTCTTTGACCTGTAGAAAATGCTAATATGAGAAGGGAAAGTGTCTCATAAAACCAACCTTTTTTGTGCTAGATTCACGCCACCATATTCTTTCCTAGATTTCAAGGGAACTGTTGTCCTCTCTCCTTCTACGAGTATATCCCATTTCTCGTTGGCTTCTCCTATTTCCACGAGTTTATCCCTTTGGTCGCTGTCTTCTGTTTCTACGAGCTAATCAGTTTCCAGCATTGTTGATTTTAAAGACATTGTTCGTCCCAGGGAGCGAGAAGTAGTTCATCGCGTGTTAGGTTCAAGGAGGAAGAGGAGGAGGAGGAGGAGGAGGTGAAGGAAAAGTAAATGCTGAATATGTAAGGCTAATCTTTATTAATTAGTTGCAAAGAAGGGAAAGGGAGGGGAAGTGGAAGGAGGATTAAAAAGGTGGAATGAGGGATAGGAGAGGTGGAGGAAGAGGGTGTGAATGAAGTGGAAGCAAGAGGGAGGGAAGGAGAAGGAAGAGGGAAGGAGAGGGGAGGTAAGAGGAGGGGAAACTGACCCCTCACCTAGCATACCTGTCGTTACCCCTAGCAACCAGGTAATCAGTGTTGCCAACCAGGTGAATGCAGTATTGCCAATGTTCAGATCATCGTTTTCCCCATATGGTTCCTACTACTACTACTACTACTACTACTACTATTACTACTACTACTACCAATACTACTACTACTACTACTACTACTATTGCTACTACTTTTATTATTATTATTTTATTTTGTTTAATTGATTGATTTTGTTAATTGGGATGTTAGTAACTTTTAAATTTTGAGAGAGAGAGAGAAGAGAGATTTGGGTGTGTTGCTAGTCAGATTAAACGAAGGATTACACTCTCTCTCTCTCTCTCTCTCTCTCTCCTTGCATCTTGTCATCGTGTGTAAAATATTCTTCCATTTTCTTTAAGACCGGTTGCCTTCCTCCTCCTCCTCCTCCTCCTCCTCCTCCTCCTCTTCCTCTTTCTCGTTCGTTTTCTCCTTCTCCTTTTTCCTCTTCTTAACCTTTCTTCGTTTCCTCAGTGGCTCGCTTCTTCCTCCTCCTCCTCCTCCTCCTCCTCCTCCTCCTCCTCCTCCTCCTCCAATTTCAGTCACGTTCTCTTGCCTCAGTATAAACCTGTCTTTCTTTATTAGAGTTCTTTACCACCACCACCACCACCACCATGACCACCACCATCACCACCACCACCACCACCACCATGACCACCACCACCACCACCACCACCATGACCACCATTATCACCACCACTATCTCCTCTACAGCCCCATTACTTTGCATATATCAAGAACTAACACCAGTAAATCTCTCTCTCTCTCTCTCTCGCTCTCGCTCTCTTTCTTTCTGGAGATATCAATATTTTTCCTGTCATCATATTTCTTATTTATTGGGAAAGAGATAGAAAAATGAAGAGGAGGAGGAGGAGGAAGAAGAAGAGGAGGAGGAGGAGAATATTGAGACAAACGATAAGGAAGAAAAATAAGAAAGTGGAGAAGAAAAGAAGGAAAAAATTGAAAAATGAAGAAAATATTGAAGAAGAAGAAGAAGAGGAAAATGAAGTTACAGGGAGGAGGAAAAGTTAGAGAAGACAGAGGAGGAAAGTAAAGGAAAATAAGATCAGAAACAAAGAGGAAAGAATATCAAACAGGAGGAGGAGGAAGAATAAAGAATAAGAAGAAGAAGAATAGGAGGAGAAGGAGGAGGAGATTGATGAGATTGAAGTAGATGAAGTAGAAAACAGAGATGGTATTGATAGTGACAGTCCGGTTGAGAGAAGAAGAGGAAGAGGAGGAGGCGGAGAAGGAGGAGGAGGAGGAGGAGGAGGAGGAGGAGGAGGAGGAGGAGGAGGCGTGCGTGGAATACCAATATCTGTCACATGGCGTTAAGAAAAAGATACAAAAGAACAAGAAAAGAAAGAAAACAAGAGGTTGAACAACACTCTCAAAAACACGAACTTGAAACACAAAAAAAAAGAAGGAAAAAGACGAAAAGAAAATTAAAGAAGAAAGAAATTGGAGAGAAACGAAAGGAATTAAAACAAGTAAACGATGCATAGAGAATAATGAAGAAACAGATGAATAGATAATGATAGATACATAGATAGATATGGAGGTGGATGGATGTGAAGAAAAATACATAGCAATAGATATTAACAAAGAAAATAGGAAATAGATACAAAAAAATTATAAAAGAGGCAAAAAAACAAAAAAAAAGTGTATGCTTGAAAAAGGAGAATTAGAGAGAAGTAAAAAAAATCAACATACCAATACAAGAAAAACAAGAAAAACAAGCAAAAAAAAAGAAAAGAGAGATATAAAATCGATAAATAACGTCAAAACAACCCAAGGAAAAGAAAACAATGAACAAGTAAGCCAAACAAACAAACAAAACAAATACACAAACCAAGTAAGGAAAGAAGGAAATGAGGGAAGGAAGGGTGAGGAAATACTATAAAAAAATACGAGCCCCAGAAGGAAAAAGGTCCCCCATGCTCCACGCTGGCACTTAGTATATTAAAAAAGAGTGCGGGGTGCCAGCTCACTCCGGTCACTCCCCTCGGCTGCCCTGTGTTGGGGAAGTTATTGTTATTACTGCTGGAAGAGGAGGAGGAGGAGGAGGAGGAGGAGGAGGAGGAGGAGGCACTCAATGTGATGTGGTGTTCATTTAGGATAAGGTTTGGAGGAAGAGGAAGAGGAGGAGGAGGAGGAAGAGGAGGAGGAGGAGGCGGAGGAGGAGGAGGAGGAGGAGGAGGAGGAGGAGGAGGAGGAGGAGAACGAAGAAGAGAAAGGGGAGGTGAAGGAGGATTAGAAGGAGGAAGAGGAAGAAGAGGAGGAGGATTAGGAGGCAGTTGAAGAGGAAGAGGAGGAGGAGGAGGACGAAGAAGAAGAGAAAGGGGAGGTGAAGGATGATTAGGAGGAGGAAGAAGAGAAGGAGGAAGATGAAGAAGAGGAGGAGGCAGTCGAAGAGGAAGAGGAGAAGGAGGAGGAGGACGAAAAAGAGAAAGGGGAGGTGAAGGAGGATTAGGAGGAGGAAGAAGAGTTGGAGGAAGAGGAAGAAGAGGAGGAGGAGGAAGCAGTTGAAGAGGAAGAGGAGAAAGAGGAGGAGGAGGAGGAGGAGGACGACGACGACGACGACGACGACGACGACGACGACGAAGAAGAAGAAGAAGAAGAAGAAGAAGAAGAAGAAGAAGAAGAAGAAGAAGAAGAGAAAGGGGAGATGAAGGAGGATTAGAAGGACAAGAAGAGAAGAATGGAGAGGAAGAAGAGGAGGAGGAGGAGGAGGAGGCAGTTGAAGAGGAAGAAGAGAAAGAGGAAGAAGAAGAGGAGGAGGAGATATAGATACCGATTATTCAGAGAGAAGGAAAACAAGTTAAATGTAGTTTTCAGAAGAAAAGGAAGAGGAGGAGGAGGAGGAGGAGGAGGAGGAGGAGGAAGAATAGGCACGTAATTTACATACGAAAGAGGCCAGTTTGGAGTAGTTTGGAGAGCAAGGAGGAGGAGGAGGAGGAGGAGGAGGAGGAGGAGGAGGAGGAGGAAGCAGGTGACTAGATTAACAATAGAAAATACGTGGAAATAAAACAAAACAAAAAAAATAAAAATAAAAATATGTTGAAAGAAGAAAATGAGAAACTAAAAATATGAAAACAGAAACAGAAATAAAAATGGCAAGAAAATAAAAGTAAAGAAAATACGATGAAAAAGAAAATACACAAATACGAAAGAAAGAAAGAAAGAAAGAAGGAAGAGAAAGCAATTTATGACGAGACGGAAAATGCAGAACGAAAAACAAAGAATAAAAGAAAGAGAGAAAAAAATAAACCTCTCATTGTTTTCCCGGAACGAGAGAGAGAGAGAGAGAGAGAGAGAGAGAGAGAGAGAGAGAGAGAGAGAGAGAGAGAGAGAGAGAGAGAGAGAGAGAGAGAATTCAAATAAAGTTTAATATTTCTCTCCTCCGTCAAGAATATAAAGTAGACAGATTGAATTTGCTGAGAGAGAGAGAGAGAGAGAGAGAGAGAGAGAGAGAGAGAGAGAGAGAGAGAGAGAGAGAGAGAGAATCAACTAGAACACAAAAAAATACGAATTTCACCTCACATTCCATGACACTAATTAATAACAGGTAAATATGAAGAAACACCTGATTGAAAAAAAAGGAAAAAAAAAAGGAAAACTAAACATTCACTTTCACTTTCCACTTTTCTCACCTTTTTTCACCTCGCATTTACGTTCACCTTAAAAAAATAAATGAAAAAAAGTGAAAGTTCGTACCTGTGGAAAAAAAACTATCATCCGTGTTACCTGTTTCGGAGTTTGGGTGAACCTGTAATTACCTGGCGAAGTTGTGGGTGTAATTAAGGAAACTCACCTGTACACTGTTCCCGTTGTGTGGTGGTGAAGGTGGTGGTGGTGGTGGTGAATTGAAAGGGAAAGTTCGAGGTAGTGGAGAGGAAAGGGAAAGGACAAGAGAGAGAGAGAGAGAGAGAGAGAGAGAGAGAGAGAGAGAGAGAGAGAGAGAGAGAGAGAGAGAGAGAGAGAGAGAGAGAGAGTTAATGTCGGCTGTTCCTTAACTGTTATTGCTTCTACGTCTATTACTCCTCCTCTTCCTCCTCTTCCTCCTCCTCTTGTTCACCTTTGTCCTCTTTATCTTCCTCAAATTGCTCCTCTCCTTAATGAACCACTACTACTACTACTACTACTACTACTACTATTACCACCACCATCACTACCACCACCACCTCAATGCCTAAATAAACTCGCCTCCTCCTCACTCATTATTCATTCAGGAACTAAAAAGCACATTAACATATTGAAAGGGGGTTTAACGAGTTGCACGGCCTGGGTGAACGAAGAATATAGACACTGAGCGAAGCATTAAGCAAACACATAACGCCTAGCAGTCCATTACCACGTCGAGGTGTATATGTGTTGTGGTTTCTCAATGTGTTTCGGTTTTATTAGAATTATTTTGGTATGCGTGAGCCTCCGTGGGCGTTTGTAAAAGTTTGGGAAGCGGTTTTTTTCTTACGTGAACTGACGTATAATACTGGAAGCGGGGGGGGGGGAGAGAGAGAGAGAGAGAGAGAGAGAGAGAGAGAGAGAGAGAGAGAGAGAGAGAGAGAGAGAGAGAGAGAGAGAGAGAGAGAGAGAGAGAGACCTTTCACAATTTTTCATCCGAAGTTATTTATATTTTTCTTCGTTCTCGCATTTATCTTTATTTCGAATGGCATTTACATTTTATTTTTATTTTATTTTTCGTCTTTTCTTTTATTAATTCGGGAACTTAATAAGGCTTCTCTAATTATGCTTTGCCTCCTGCCCTAATGGAATACACTGATGGGATTTCGCTTCCATTATATTCTCGATCTCCCTTCTCTCATTATCCAACATTTCATTTATTTTATTCAGCTTTAACCTTTTCCTCTTAATCAGTGAGTATCGGGCTTTTTTTTTATATTTGTTACCTTTTTTTATGCCCTTGAACTGACTCCTGCTCCTGCTGTAAAAAAAAAAGAATAAATGGATAAATAAATCTAGTGTTTATATATATTCACTGTCATTATTTATCTGCTTTCATTGTTGGTATCTCTAAATTTTTGTGGCGGAGGCGCTTCCATTCTTTTCCCGATCTTCCTTCTTTCATTATCCAACAGTTCAATTTTTATTCAGTTTTAATCTTCTCCTCATAATCTAGTGTTTGTATATATTCATGAACTTCATTTCTCTCCTACTCATTGTTCGTGTTCTCTAAATTTTCGGGGCGGAGTGGAAACATTTGGGCAGCTTTTCCGATACCCTACGCCCCTGTCCAACCTGCAGTGAATGGGTACGAGGTGTTAATCGGGGGTTGTGTCCCGTCTCCTGGGGTCTGTTCCCTTCTCCTATAATTCCTTCCCCTTCTGTCTCTCTCCGGCAGATGTTGCGCCGGCTAAACGAAACTTTCCAACTGCTAAATTTTCGTTTTTTGACACTGTAGCATTACTGAATTTTGGAGTCCCACCTTTTTTTCGTAATCTAGTGGTTCATAAATTGCAAGTCCCTGTATGTTTTTTTTTTTTTTTTGGCATAGTATAAAGTGTATTATTTTGTGTGTTATGCTTTTTTTCTCTAAGGTATGTTTCTCTCTTTTTTTTCATATTTTCAAAGGTGTCAGATATTTTTTTTTCTTAGTTTTTGTTTCTACGTATATTTCTGTTCGCAGTTTCGAGGTTGACCCAAAACATTCAACATAAATTCCCAGTGGCTATTTTTATTCTTACTTTGCATAGTATGAACAGTGTATTGTGTGTCACGCTTTTTTTGCTCTAAGTCATGTTTCGCTTTTTCCTTCTTTTCTTCTCATATTTTTGTCCCCTGTTTTATTTTTAGTTCAATTCATTCAACATAAATTACCAGTTCCTGTATTTTATTTTTTTTGCATAGTATGAACAGTGTATTATGTGTCTTATGCTTTTTTCCCTGTCATGTTTCTTTTTTTCCTCTTTTTCTTCTCGTATTTTTGTCCCTTGTTTTATTTCTATTTATATTTGGGTTCGCAGTCTCGAGGTCGACACAAAACATTTTCTCTCCCGGGTATGAATATGTCAGCTGTTGTTTCATTGGAGATTACTTTGGCCTTTCGGCTGTAAATGTTTAAGTCTCGCTCTCACATGTATTCTTTTTGACGTTTTCTTGTTTACAATTTCCATGATGGCCATTGATATTTAATTTTCCTTATAGGCATCACTCTTATTTTGCTTTATGTATTTTTATTTTCTATTCACTTGTTTCCTCTTTCCTTATGTCAGTTTACATAGTGGTAGGATAGATTCAAGATAGGTTTCAATATATATTACAAGTTAGACAGATTAATTTTCATATACAGAGAAGGAAGTATCTCAAGGGCAGCAACAACAACAAAAAGTGTAGAAAAAAGCCCGTTAATCGCTGCTCCTAAAAAAATATAAATGTAAAGAGTGGAAAGGAGATTGGAGATGGATTTCAATATAGACATAGATTTCGAGACATACGAAGATTCAAGATACAGAGATTCAAGATAGATAAGATAGATTCAGAGTAGTAAACGTTCCTTCTCTTTCATCATTAACTTTTATCTGTGCCCTTTTCTTTTCGTCCTTCAGTGGTTCCCTGAATTCATATATATATCATTGTCGTTTGAGTCACTTTTCGTATATTCAAAGTAGCATATTGTTCCTCTTCTTCCCCTTCAACCTTAATCTGTGTCAGTGTCTTCAAGCGCTCAAGAAGACGTTTTTCTCCTCCTTCGATGGTTTCCTGGATTCATATATATATCATTGTTGTTTGAGTCACTTTTCGTATATTCAAAGTAGCATATTGTTCCTCTTCTTCCCCTTCAACCTTAATCTGTGTCAGTGTCTTCAAGCGCTCAAGAAGACGTTTTTCTCCTCCTTCGATGGTTTCCTGGATTCATATATATCACTGTTGTTTGAGTCGTCTTTCGTATATTCACAGTATAATTTTGTTCCTCTTTTTCCCCTTCAACCTTAATCTGTGTCCGTCTTCAAGCGTTCAAGGTGACAGCTGTTTTTCCCCTCCTTTGATGGTTTCCTGGATTCACATATATATCATTGTTGTTTGAGTCGTCTTTCGTATATTCACAGTATCATTTTGTTCCTCTTTTTCCCCTTCAACCTTAATCTGTGTCGGTGTCTTTAAGCGCTCAAGAAGACGTTTTTCTCCTCCTTTGATGGTTTCCTGTATTCACATATATATCACTGTTGCTTGAGTCGTCTTTCGTATATTCAAAGTAGCATATTGTTCCTCTTCTTCCCCTTCAACCTTAATGTGTGTCCGTGTCTTCAAGCGTTCAAGGTGACAGCTGTTTTTCCCCTCCTTTGATGGTTTCCTGGATTCACATATATATCACTGTTGTTTGAGTCGTCTTTGGTATATTCACAGCAGTACATTGTTCCTCTTTCCCTTACAACCTTTATCTATGTCTGGTCTCTCCAAGCGTTCAAGGTGACTGCTGTTTTCCCCTCCTTTGCATGTTTCCAGGATATCACTGTTGTTTGAGTCGGTCTTCGTATCTTCACAGTATCTAAGTGTTCCTTCTCTTCATCTTCAACCTTTATCTATATCGGTTTCTTCAAGCGTTCAAGGTGACGGCTGGCTTATCCCCTCCTTTGCATGTTTCCAGGATATCACTGTTGTTTGAGTCGGTCTTCGTATCTTCACAGTATCTTAGTGTTCCTTTTCTTCACCTACAAACCTTTATCTATATCGGTTTCTTCAAGCGTTCAAGGTGACGGCTGGTTTATCCCCTCCTTTGAACGTTTCCTGGATCGCCGGCGTTTCCATGGGGACAAGTTTTTTTTTGTCGTTCTAGCCAACAAAAGCCTCATTGTCATTTCCATCTCGTGAGCCTGGAGGTTTCGGCGCCGCTGGAATATGTCTGGTTACGTCGATAATGGTGCCGAGAGATGCGAGCCCTCATTATCCTTTTTTACGTGGATTTTCACTTCTTTTATTTCATCTTTATCTAGTAATGTTATTCTCCCCACCCTACTCTTTCTTTTCCCTCCGTCTTTCCTCTTCTCTCTTTTTATCTCTCTCTCTCCTTTTTTTCCCTTCTCTCCGTCTCCACTTCACTTTTTTTCCTTCTATGCCTCTTTCTCTCTTCCTTTCTTTCCTTCCTCCATCTTTTTTCCCTCCTTTCCTTCCTTCATTTGTTTATTTGATTTCTACCTTTTTATAAATGCTAAGATTTTTCTTGTATTTTTATCTATGGTCTTATTATTTTTTCTTGTTTCTGTATTTTATCTATATTCAGTTTTCTTTCTTTATTTTACTAGTTCATCTCTATTCAGTTTTATTATTTTTTTCCTACTCATTCTCTCTATTTCAAATATTTTAAGCGTCCGGTGTCTTCATTTTCTTCTTTATTTCGTATTATTTAAGTCAGTGTTTGCTTCTCTACATCTACGGCTGTTTTCTTGTTTATATTTTCATTCGTCTTTACTCGGAGCCTTTCTTTCTCCCCCTCTTTCTTCCTGCTTAATGAATGCACGTGTAAGGGTTTGTTTTACCCACATTTCCTCGTAATGTTCAAAGCTCCCTCGTCCAATTATTTTCTCCATGTATTTTCGCCTTCAAAAAATTATTATTGTATTCATCATTTGTGGGGGCTTCGTTTTATTCCTTTTTCCTCGTTATTAATTACAAACGCAACTTCCATGTCATCTGTTTTCGTTACGTTGAGGTCAGTGGGTGTGCTATTACTACTACTACTATTACTATTATCTCAACTATCTCTATTCCTCGTCTAATACACTGTGACATTTTCTATTACACTATACACCATCACACAATTACATTATTACTCTATTAATCTATTTCCATTTTCACAACCATCACTATTCCTCGTCTAATACACAATGACACTATTATCAGTACGCTATAAACTATCACACTCTTGCATTATTACGTTATTTCACTATTTCCATTATCACAAACATCTCTGTTCCTCGTCTAATTAAACTCACAACTTACCTGTCATCCATTTTTGTTCAGTTCATGTCAGTGTGTTAACCATTACAACTACAACCACTATCATCACAACCACAAGCATTCATCCTTTTCATCACGCACGCAACCCGACTGTCATTTCTTTTTCTCCTTTCCGCCACATCCGCCCACCACCGCCGGCACCACCGTTTTCATTTCCTGCCTCAATTCCAAACTCTCCACGCAGATGCTTCCACAGCCTCATTCTCCCGGGCCGGCAATTACCGCGTGCAGCCTGTTTAATCCCCGCGTGATAATTTTGTGCTTCTGAATCTCTACTGTGGTTCGCCTCCTCCTCTCCTCCTTACCTCCCCTCTCGTGGTCATCCTCCGTTCCTCTCCTCTCTTGCCTATGTAATGTAAGTCTTATTAATACGGAAATAGGTTGACTCTGATTAGTTTTCTCTATTTTATTTCACCTCATTATCTAGGTCTTATTTTTCTGTGCTTTTGAATGTCTCCGTCTCTGCCGTTTCTCTTTCTTCGTGTGGGGAGGTGAATAGGTTATGATTTGACAAGTTCTGGGTTATTTTGTGCCTCATTTGATCTGGATTCGTTTATTTACCTTTCTCTCATGTGTCGTCGGTAGGTGAGGTTTTCTATTTGATCACGTCTCGTTAATCCCGCGGCTCATTTGACATTTGATTTCTGTGCGTGTGTTTTCTCTTTCTCTTTTCCGCGCCGGTGTTATCGCTGAAGGAGTCTGGATTTGATGCCTCATTAGTTTAATTGCTCATTTGACGTTGGCTTCGGATATTTTCCCGCTTTCCTTCGGCTTAATGCTCCGTTTCATGCAGTTTTTATTATTCTTCCTCTGCTTTCTTTTCCGCTCGTATCTCGGTAATGAATTGCAGCTTTCTTTTGATGTCGGTGAAGCGTTATGTCACTTTTACCCTCTTTGTTATTCCTTCGTTTCAATATGTTACAGTTTTTATTTATTTTCCATTTTTGTTTCAGCTTGATTACTTTTCATTAAACCGTATCTTTCAGTCTCCTTGGCCCTTACCTTCTTGTCTCCTCTCTCACCTACACCATTTCTGCCTCTCTCTGTTGGTAAGGTGAATAGATACTGATTTGATTATATGTTGCTCGTAAGTTAAATTGTGTAGCTCATGTCATTTTATTCACTACTCTTTTTTGGGCTTCATTACTTTTCACTGTCTTCTTCGCCCTCCTACTCTTTGCCTCCTCTCTCACTAATACGCCATTTCTTTCTCTGTTGGTAAGGTGAGGTTCTGATTTGATTGTTCCTTGTAAGTTTTGTACCTCATATGTCATTTTATTCTCTACTCTTTTTTAGGCTTCATTACTTTTCATTACCCGTATCTTTCACTGTTTTATTGGGCTTCCTCTTCCTGTCTCCTCTCCCACCTGCGCCAATTTTGCCTGTCTCTGTTGATAAGGTGAAAGATTCTGATTTGATAATTCCTCGTAAGCTGTGTGGCATTTTCTTTCACTATTCTTTTTCTCATGTTTTTGTAGCCAAGCTGTTCTCGTTCCCTCCAGAGTCTGTTCAGTAAAATATGCTGTTTATTTAGTATCCTTTTTTTCTCATCTTTTTTGTAGCCAAGCTGTTCTCGTTCCCTCCAGAGTCTGTTCAGTAAAATATGCTGTTTATTTAGTATCCTTTTTTTCTCATGTTTTTTGTAGCCAAGCTGTTCTCGTTCCCTCCAGAGTCTGTTCCGTAAAATATGCTGTTTATTTACTAACATTTTTCTCATGTTTTTGTAGCCAAGCTGTTCTCGTTCCCTCCAGAGTTTGTTCGGTAAAAGATGCTGTTTATTTAGTATCCTTTTTTCCTCATGTATTTGTAGCCAAGCTGTTCTCGTTGCCTGCACAGTCTGTTCGGTAAAAATGCTGCTTCTTCGTTAGCGTCAAGGGGATTTGCATAAGCCATTTTTCACTTTGTTGCTTTTAAGTTTTACAAGCCGGTGTGTCACGTAAATTTCCTTCTTTTTGCTCTTTATTTCTCTCTCTTTCTGCATTCTTTTATTTCTTTGGAGTATAATTCAGCGGCGTCTCGGAGTTAATGTATCTTTAATATCTTTCATCAGCGTTAAGAGTTTATGGTTAATCATTTTTTCTGTGGTTTTTAATTATAACTTTTTAGGAGTGGTTTCATTCCTGCATCGTAAAAAGAATAATGCCAACAATTGCTCCAACTTTTCATGAATCTTTTGGTTTAGAAATATTACTGTTTAAAACTGGTAACTTTTCTATAAGCAGTTCATTATTTTTCTTTTCTATTTTTTTGCAGTCAGGAGTCTATTAAGTTAAGAGTCTTAGTGTAGGAATATTTGTGATTAGGAATATCTTAGTTAAGGAATCATCTAGTTTAAGGGTCTTTTAATGTAGCTTTACCGTTGCAATTTTTTATTCTCTTTGTTTATGGAAAGTGATAACAAATGTGGATGGTTCTAAATACGTTGTGTAAAACTCCAATGCCATTCTTTACCTTTCTCCAATATTTAATTCAGTTGGCTTCGAAATATCACGCGTAAAAATGGAATAAATATGTACTGCCTATAAATTGATATAAATGAATTGTGCTTATATTTATATTTCGATAGATTTTGTTGTTATTTCACATTGTTTGTTATGAAAATTTAAGGGAAGTACGTGAATGTAATAAATATCTGCTGTCTATACATTGATGAAAAAATAAATTGTGCCATTGTATATATATTTTTTGTTAGTTTTCGTTTTATTATTTCACATTGTTTGATCTAGTAATTTACGGGAAGTACAATTCGGTGTGTCCTTATTTATTTCTAGGATTTATTTTTTTCACGCTTCAACAGGTTAATGGTCTATACTCTTTTAAATTCCTCTTCGTATATTTTTTTATCTATATTTTGCTTATAAATGGCTGGATGGTGGTGCTCTCAATGGCAGTCTGTGAGCCGTTACGAAAGAAAGCTCAGCAATTTCGTGAACGTCCTTTGCATCTAAATTCGAAAGTAAAATATTTTGCTAAACATTAAGGAAATAGTTTTGCCTTCTCATTTTACGGTACACCTTCGCATTGCCTAAGTCTATTCTAGGAGTCCTTTAGGTTAACGGTCTATAGTCTGTTAGATTCCTCCTCGTATCATTTTTTTGTGTTTATTTTTTTGTGTTTATTTTCCCTGATAGCCGCTTTCGTGAACATCCTTTGCTTCTAGATCCAAAAGTAACATATTTTGGCCGTAGTGGTAACAGGATACGCTTCTGCTAAACATTGAGGAAATATCTTGGCCTTTGTGGTAACAGTGTGCGCTTCTGCTAAACATTAAGGATATATTTTGGCCGTAGTGGTAACAGGGTGCGCTTCTGCTAAACATTGAGGAAATATCTTGGCCTTTGTGGTAACAGGGTGCGCTTCTGCTAAACATTGAGGATATATTTTGGCCTTCGCATTTTCTGGTACACCTTCGCATTGCCCAAGTCGGGAGGAAAAGTCTGCATTTTCACGTGGCTAACGAAGCGCGTGGCTGAAAGAGAACAGGAGCCAGGAACGAATACGACGAGGAATAAAAGGCATAAATATAAACTTTTGATCCCTTTTGTGGCTCTCTTTCAGCACGGAGCGGCGAGAGGAAGGAAAACGAGCCCAGAACCAATTTAAGACTTGGACAATCTTTTATCGTGCGGGAAAACGATGCCGAAGATTAAAATAGAAAGAAGAAGAAAACAACGAATTAAAATACTTCAAAATGTTAAAAAAAAAGTTCAACACAGGGGTAGAAAAATATATAAAACAGTTGACCAATCTATTCACGTGAGAGTATACAATGGATTAAAATATTAGAAAATGCCAAAAAGTTTAAAAAAATAGGACTTAAAATTAATAAAACAAAACAAATGGCCAATATATTCAACTTGAGGGAAAACGATGCCGAAGATTAAAATAGAAACTTGAACAATAACAATGAATTTAAATATTACAAAATGACCAAAAGTTAATAGTAAAAGTTATTGAAATGAACAAGGTAATGAAATGTGGGTGAATATAAGCGAAGAAAACTATGGATTAATATATTACGGAATGACAAAGAGTTAAATGATAAAGCTAGAAATAAATAGAAAAAACAATGCAGTTCCCTAGAATGAAAATAACAATGTATAATAATGAATAATGAATAACAGTGAATTAAAACTTGACCAGTGTGTTGAACTTGCCCCAAACAGTAAAATAGAACGGGAAAGAACAGCACTTTTTTTTACGTCACGGCCTATTGCGCAAATAAAAAAAACGTATAAAATGTTGAAGCGTGAAAAAATATTACAAGAAACAAATAAGGACACACCGAATTTGTACTTCCCCTAAATTAACAGACCAAACAATGTGAAACGCGGAAGAACAATACTTTTTTTACGTCACGGCCTATTGCGCGAATATAAAAAAGTATGAAATGTTGAAACGTGAAAAAATATTACTAGAAATAAATAAGGGCACACACCGAACTTGTACTTCCCGTAAATTAATAGACCAAACAATGTGAAATGATAAAATAAAAACTAACAAAAAAATATATATACAAAGGCACAATTTATAGGCAGTAGATAGCTATTACACTCGCTTACCTCCCTTAAATTTTCATAACAAACAAATTCAATGAAAATATATATAAAAGCACAATTTATTTATATCAGTTTATAGGCAGTACATATTTATTCCATTTTTACGCGTGATATTTCGAAGCCAACTGAAATAAATAAAAGAGAAAAGAAATGAACGGTAAAGAATGACATTGGAGTTTCACACAGCGTATTTAGAACCGTTAACATTTTTCTTCACTTTCCATAAACAAAGAGAAGAAAAAATAGACACGGCAAAACTACAGAGATAAAATATAAATGGTAATAGTAGTTCTAGTAGTAGTAGTAATAGTAGTAATAGCAGTAGTCACCGTTACCAGATTGTCGCACTCAGCCGGTTATATTTCCCGACTTCCTACCCCAAAACTGTCTTCTGGGCTGCAATAACGAAACTCATTTATAGTTAGCGTTAAAAGAGTTAGATCTTGATGCTTCTTGGCAATAATTAGGCGTTAGACACCGGTAAATACTATGTTCTGAGTACAATAATAATCTAGCAACGGTGGTAGTAGTAGTAATAGTAGTTGTTGTTGTTGTTGGTGTTGTTGGTGGTGGTATTGTTTTTAGCGGTGGTGGCCGTGTTACCGTTTTTCGTGATATACAAGTAGTGGAAGATATTCGGAGAAGCGTCCCTGAAAACTTCGCGACCCTTTCCTGTAATGAGGTGTAAATGAGGTGAGGGTCGAGCTGCGAGGGAGGAAAGAAAGGAGAGAAGCCGGAGGAAAAGAGTTCAAATAATGGAGGAGGAGGAGGAGGAGGAGGAGGAAGAAGAAGAAGAGAAGGAGCAGGACGAGGAGGAGGAGGAATAAGAGGAGAATGAGCAGGAGGAGGAAAGATAAGTGCGCAAAAAATGAATAAAGGAAATGAGATGAGTAAGAAAGGAAAAATATTAAAAGATTAGTTATGGCAATCGTAATAGTCGTAGTAGTAGTAGTAGTAGTAGTAATAGTAGTAGTTATTTGGGTTAACCGCACGGGAGTAAGGGAAAGGAGACAAGGGAAGTAGAGGAAGTAAGGAGAGGATAGGAGAGATGTCAAGAGAGTCAGGGTGTGTAGGGAGGAGTGGGCAGGTGAAGGACACGTGTGTTGTGGGGATCGAGTTACCTGTGCGTGAATCCCTTGAAGGTAATTACTGGAATACCTGAGAGTGAGAACTGGACACAGGAGCAGCTGAATAATTAGTCCTTGAGAGAGAGAGAGAGAGAGAGAGAGAGAGAGAGAGAGAGAGAGAGAGAGAGAGAGAGAGAGAGAGAGAGAGAGAGAGAGAGAGAGAGAGAGAGAGAGAGAGAGGATGGGAAGGATAAGTTGATGAATAAAGATGAATGATATGAAAATGCAGGAGTTAATAGATACATAGAGATAAATAGATAGATATAGATAGATAGATAGAGGGAGAGAGAGAGACGTTAGACATACAGACATAGATATAGACAAAAAAAAGAGACACTTTCAGACATACAGTTGGATTATGAATAGATCTAGGGAAAGCAAAATAAATTACAATAAAACCCTCGATATAATACAAAAACCTCAGAATATAGAACAAAAAAAGGAGGAATCGAGCTATAATATCTTAGCAACTTAAGACCCAAACAATTAATAAAAGAAAAACGATGTAAAATAAAAAATAAAAATCACTAATACTCAGAAAAAAACACGAAAATACTTAAAAAATAAAATACAACCCTCGATATAATACAAAAACTTCAAAGTATAGAACAGGAAAAGGAGGAATCGAGCATAATATCTTAGCAACTTAAGGTCCAAACAATTAAGAAAAGATGTGAAATAAAAATAAAAATCACAAACACTCACTATAAAATAAACTACAAAAAGAAAAAGGATAGACGAGACCTACACCACCAAAAAAAAACTAATTAAAGCGAAATAAAATAAATAAAACCTCATAATCCTGAACATAACGATCATAATAAAAGAGTTAATTGCATCTCTATTACTCCAGGTGTTGAGAGAGACTGATCTTTACAAGTTTTCCCACAGCCAATTACTGCAGTTAATTAGGGAGAGAGAGGCACTTGACGGGCGGGAAGGAGGGAGAGGAGAGGAGAGCAGTGAGGTAGGGAGAGAAGGGAGGGAGGGAATGCAAGAGGGAGGGAGAGAAGGAGTTAAGACGAAGAATGATGTGAGGGAGGAAAGGAGGTAATTGAAAGGAAGCAGCGAGGAGAAGGAGGGAAGGAAGGAAAATGATGATAGGAGAGGAGAAAGAAAGAGAGATTAATAGAGACAGGGAGAGAAGGGAAGAGGATGGATAAGGTGACGAGGAGATGATAGGAATGGAAAGGAAGAGAAATTGAAGACGAAAACGAGAAAAAGGAAAGAGAAAGAGATTGAAAGGAAGGAGGAGAGGATAGTTAAGAGAAAGAGAATGAAGAATAAGTTAAGAGAGAATAAAACAGGAATAGAGGAAAAGAAAGAAAGGAGAAAGTGATGGGAGGAGTAAACATAGTCGGAAAAGGAATAAGAAAAGAGAGGGATGGAAGGGACAGAAAGAATAAACGGGAAGGAGAGGAAAAGAGAAGAGGAAGTAGGGAAAGGAAGAGAGAAGATTAGCAAAAAAGAGAGACAGTGAGATGCTCTTGAGAGAGAGAGAGAGAGAGAGAGAGAGAGAGAGAGAGAGAGAGAGAGTCATGATTATCTTTTCGACCTTGGAACCTAAACGGTTTTATGGGATTGTCCTTAGTGAGAGAGAGAGAGAGAGAGAGAGAGAGAGAGAGCAAAAAATAGAACGGAAGAAATTGCCTTGTAAACCTATAAATTGCGGGAAGTGGAGGTCCTGAGAGAGAGAGAGAGAGAGAGTATATATAACCTCCGGGTGAGAGGCACAAAAATACGAAACTAACGTTTGGCAATCTCTTAGGGCGACGGTGTAAGTCTACGGACACTGTGTACCGCGTTTCACTATCTAGTTACCCTGTTCTGAAGCTGGTAGTTAGTAGTAGTAGTAGTAGTAGTAGTAGTATTGTTGTTGTTGTTGTTGTTGTTATTGGTAGTGGTGGTGTTCTCGTTGTTCTTCCTTCTTCTTCTTCTTCTTGTTCTTAATTTTCATCTTCTTTTTCTTCTGTTTACTTCGTCTTCATTTTATTTCTTCTTTTTCTTCTTTTTCTTCTCATTCTTCTTCTTCTTCTTCTTCTTCTTCTTCTTCTTCTTCTTCTCGTTGTTTGTTATTTTTATTGTTGTTTTAAGAGTTATTAAGCAAGTAACTAGTTAATTTTTAGTATTTATATTTATTTTGTATTATTCTTTATCTTCTTCCTTCTCTCTCTCCTCCTTCCATCACGCTAAAAATTCCTCCTCCTTTCTTTTATGTCTTTCTCCTTCACTTTCTCTTCTTCCCTCCTTTCTTTTGTTTAGTTCATCAGCGTCTTCTTCTTTTATTCATTCTTTTTTTTTTTGCATTTTCTCGTCTTTCTCCTCCCTCTTCCCTTCTACCAAATCAATACCTTCCCTCCATTTTCTCTCCCTTCCTCCTTTCCTCCCGTATTCCCTTCCCTTCTGCCTCCCTCCCTCCCTCCCTCCCTTCCTCACTCCGTCCCATTATTTACAGATAGAACAAGATCACATGTCATTTTGCGATAATAGGTATTGTCTCTCTCTCTCTCTCTCTCTCTCTCTCTCTCGACTATGTTTGTATCGCTACCATTTTTTTACTTATAATCTCCTTGTACCATATTTTTTCTCCTCCTCCTCCTCCTCCTCCTCCTCCTCCTCCTCCTCTCATCACTTCACGTCGCTGCCTCATTTTTACGGTGAATTGCTTCTTCACAAATAGAAGAAAAAAAATCTTGTGATAAGGAAAAGAGAAAATTGAAGAGGAGGAGGAGGAGGAGGAGGGGGAGGAAGATTAGGATGGGAAAAGGTTGGAGGAGGAATAGGAGCAAGAGGAAGACAAAAAGAAGAGGAGGAGGAGGAGGTAAAGATTATAATTGTTAGCAGTAGTAGTAGTAGTAGTGGTAGTAGTAGTAGTAGTAAAACCTTTATTAACAGGAGTGGGTCAATAGCAATATCAGTAATGGTAGTAATCAGGAAAAAAACATAATAATAATAATGGCCGCGCGTTGGACAATGTGTGCCAGACAAATATAGTTCACGTGGATGTAATTATCTTGCGCCTAATTAACTCTTCACCTGGTTTCATTGTGTCAAGAAGGCGAGACGCAATTATCTTCGTACCTAACAACACCTTCCACTTCTTGTTACTACTACTACTACTACTACTACTACTACTTCTACTACTACTCTAATTTAAGCTCAAAGAAGGAAGGGAAGTAAATAATGAACTTCAGGTATTTGAAAGAGAGATAAAGAGAGAGAAGAGAGCTTGAGGGAGGGACGTAGCAGTAGGTAGGATAAAGTGAGCACGTAATATGTTGGGAGTGGGAGAGAGGGAGGGAGGGAGGGACTAATATATGGGAGGAAGAAAGGGAGGGAGGGAGGGAGGGACAAGTAATCGGATGTAGGAAGTAGGTAAGGTCTCAGGAGGAGGATAATATAGATGACAAGGCGGGAGAAAGGGGAAAAGTAGGAGGGAAAAAAATGTACGGATTCGGGTAGGAAACTAA
Organism: Eriocheir sinensis; assembly: GCF_024679095.1. Lineage (NCBI taxonomy): Eukaryota > Metazoa > Arthropoda > Malacostraca > Decapoda > Varunidae > Eriocheir > Eriocheir sinensis. The sequence goes on from NC_066515.1 coordinate 25,227,715, forward strand.
CGGAGGTGATGAAGAAAAACAGGACGCGAGAATTGAGAAGGAGATGGAAGAATGGCAAAAATGAAGGTACGTGGGGAAGGTAAAATGAAAGGAACGGAGGGAGAGGAGAAAGAATGTAAAGATGGAATGACCCGGGCAAAGAAGAATGAAGGAATGAAAGGATGGAGGAAACTAAAGGAAAAAGAATGAATCGATGAAGGAAATAAGGAACGTCATTATATCATGGATGTTTTGTGAATGATGGAAGTTAGAATGAAATGATGGAGTGCCAGGAAAGTGGATGCAAGAATGAAATGATAAATGAAAAAAATATATATAAATTAAACCTAAATGAGTAATACTTAGTGATAATAGACAAAAGGAAAGGAAAGATTTAATAAGAGAAAGCGAATATAAAGTGAAAAAAAACAGAACGAAGAAAATATGGAAATGTGATGAATATGAAGTTAGGAATCATGGGAAAAAGATGAAAAGGCAACAATGCAAGAAAGAGTGGAAGAAATGAGTGATAAAAAGGAAGGTATGCAGAAAATAAAACACAAATGGAAATTAAGTTAGAAATAATAAATCAAAAAACGAATCAAAAACACTGAAAATAGAGTTAAAAATTATAAATAAAAAAGGATTCCAGTCAAAGAACCAAGACAGGAATAACGCAAATGTGAACATCGGACAGGTAAAGGAGCCAACCATAGACAGTTGCGCACGGAAATGAAGTTAGAAATGACAAATAAAAAAACGAATCAAAAACAAATGAAAATAAAGTAAAAAATTATAAATAAAACAAAAATTCCAGTCAAAGAACCAAGAAAGAAATAACGTAAAGGTCAACATCGGACAGGTAAAGGAGCCAACCATAGACAGGTGCGCACGAGAGGGCAGGGAGAGGGGGGAGAAGGGGGTAAGGGGTGGGAGTGGCCTTTCTAGCTAACGTGCGTGGGAACAATGCTTCAGAGGCCGACAACTTAACCTTAAGGAGCAAAACGCCCTCTTGCCTCACTCTTACACGCGCCAGCTCTCTTCCTCTTTCCTCTTCTTTTATTTCGGGGCATAAAGAAGAAACATTTTAGTGGATACGAGGCCGAGGGAGAGTCGTGTTGTTCTTTATTCACCCTTTTTATGTCTGTTCGTAATGGTTTAGTCTTTTTGAGGAGGAAGGGGAAGAAGGAGGAAGGTCGTGAGGGAAGAAGAATTATTGCATGCGAATTTGTGTTTTCTTTATGATTTCTTGCAGTTTTTCATTCTTTATTCTTTTTATTTATCTTTTTCCTATTCTTAGTTTCTCTTGTGTAATCCTAATTCGTTTTACTTTCATTTTTCTTCCTCTTTTATGCTTTCTACGTCGTTTTATGCATCCATAGTTGTTGTATCCAAATTTGTGTTTTTTTTATGATTTCTTACGTTTTTTCATTCTTTATTCTTTTTGTGTGCATTTTCCTATTCTTAGTTTCTCTTCTGTAATCCTAATTATTTTTTTCTTCATCTTTTCTTCCTTTTTTTATGCTTTCTACGTCATTTTATTTACTTTCTTTTCCTTTTCATATATTTTCTCGTCTGTTCCCGAATTCTTTTTTTTCATTATTAAGGGGAAGGAGGAGGAAGGTCGTGGCGATAAAGAAAAATTATTGCATGCTTAGTTGTTGTATACGAATTTGTTTTGTTTTTTTTATGATTTCTGACGTTTTTTCATGATTTTTTTATATTCTTTTTATTTCTTTGTTCCTATTATTATTTTTTGTCTGTGTGTTGCCCGAATTCCTCTTTTACTATTTTTTTTATCTATTTCTTATTATTTCATTCTCTATGCATTATTTATTTTTATTTTTTCCTAGTCTTCTTTATTTTCTCATGTTGCCCGAATTTTTCATCTTTTCTCAACTTTTTTTCATATTTTATTCATGATTTTATTTCTTTTTCACATTCTTATTCATTTTTTCTTCTACTCAAATTTCTTTTCTTTATATACATCATCTTTTTTTTATTTTTTTTCATACATTATACATTATTTTATCTATTTTAACCTTTCCATTTTTATTTACTCCTCTGTTGCTCGAATTCCTTTTTACATTGATCATCTTTTTCTCACTTTTGCGTTTTATTTCTGGGATGTGAAAAAAATTAATAGAAGATGCAAGTTGAGATGGAACGAAAAATTGGAGGAGTAGAAGAAAGAGATACAAATGGGAGGAGGAAGAAGAAGAATAAAAGATAAAAACCAAAGACGAATAAATATAAAATCCAGAAAAAAATGTAGGAGGAAGAAAGAAGGCAATAAGGATATGCAAAAAGGATACAATAATTTTTACCATGTCTTCTTTTACATTTTTACGTTCATAATTCATACATTTAATTTTATAGTACGCCTCACCCCATTTTTACCACGCCCGCCATAAAGAAGAGAGAGAGAGAGAGAGAGAGAGAGAGAGAGAGAGAGAGAGAGAGAGAGAGAGAGAGAGAGAGAGTGTTACTATAAGCCTAATTCCTTGAGACCCAATTACTCTTGCAGCCAACAACATGATTACTTAAAAAGATAATTTACTTGTATGGCAAAAAAATTAGAACAATAAAGTGATTACCGAGAGAGAGAGAGAGAGAGAGAGAGAGAGAGAGAGAGAGAGAGAGAGAGAGAGAGAGAGAGAGAGAGAGAGAGTGGGGTTTTAAGTTTATTTTAAAAGAAACGAGTATTATTATGATTATATTTAATGCGATTGAGTGAAGCACTAACAAGATTATCTACTCACTGTAATTACCTTCATTTTATTATTATTATTATTATTATTATTATTATTATTATTATTATTATTATTATTATTATTATTATTGTTGTTGTTGTTATTATTATTATTATTATTATTATTATTATTATTATTATTATTATTATTATTATTATCATTGCTGTTATTTTTATGATTATTAATGATGCAAAAATCTAACCTACATTTCGCTCATATTAAAAAAAGTTCACCTAGTTTAATAATCATAATTGACACTGATTATATTTTTTCAGGGAGAGTAATTTAGAGTAATGCGCTTCCTCTCTCTCTCTCTCTCTCTCTCTCTCTCTCTCTCTCTCTCTCTCTCTCTCTCTCTCTCTCTCTCTCTCTCTCTCTCTCTCTCTCTCTCTCTCTCTCTCTCTCTCTCTCTCTCTCGATAAGCCTCCTTTCTTTATTGATTTTTCTCCTATACAAAGATAATGATGGAGGAAAGGATGAGAGAGAGAGAGAGAGAGAGAGAGAGAGAGAGAGAGAGAGAGAGAGAGAGAGAGAGAGAGAGAGAGATCCTGACCTCTGATATTTACTGAGTTTCTCCTCCTTATCCTCCCTCCTCCTCCTCCTCCTCCCTCGCCCTCCCTTTTCCCGTCCCCCTCCTCCTCCATCTTCCCTTCGACACCTGAGATATCGGAGGACAAATTTTTCAGCTTCACTTCGAGGGTCATTATTTTTATACATGTCAATGATTTTTTCTCAAGGATCAAGAATTTTTCCTACGTCAGAAAGTTTTCCCTGGTAGATTTTTTTTGCCTATGTTTCCTTGTTGAATATTCACTTGTATGTTTGTTTTTTTCGTATGCTTTTTTTCAGATGTCAGTTCCTTTTTTGTGTGTTTTGGAACTTTTTTAAGATATATTTTATACGTTCATTCAATTATTTACTGGTAGATTTTTTTTGCCGGTCTTTCCTTGTTGATTATTCACTTTTGGGACTTTTTTCGTATGCTTTTTTTCAGATGTCAGTTCCTTTTTTGTGTGTGTTTTGGAACTTTTTTAAGATATATTTTATACGTTCATTCAATTATTTACTGGTAGATTTTTTTTTTCGTCAGTCTTTCCTTGTTGAATATTCACTTGTATGGTTTTTTTCGTGTTTTTTTCTATGTCATTTGTTGTTTGTTTTGCATTTTCAGACTTATTTATTTTTAGCGATAATTACACTTGCATACAGTTATTTTCCTACTCTTTATATATTTTACACATTTGTTTTTGCATTATCTTTTTCTTTCCTTATTTTTTTTCTTTCTTATTTCTTTCTTTCTTTCTTTTTCTTTATTCTTTCTTTCTGTCTAATTTTTGCATTCTCTTTCTTTAATTTTCCTTTCCTTTGCATTCTTTATTTATCTTTATTCTTTCTTGCTTTATATCATTCTTTTCCTTTAGTTTTCTTTCGTTCATTCTTTTCATCTTTTTTTTTCTTTTTCCTCCACTCTCCTCTTTTCTCTCTCCCTCTCTTTTTTCCTCTTCTATCCCTTCCTCCCTCTCCCTTCTTCCCTCTAGACCTCTCCCAATCTCTCCCTCTCCTTCTCTCTCCTTTTCTCCCTCTCTCTCCCTCCTAAACATTCCACCCTACTACACATTCACCCACAAAATAAACTCACCGTGGACTTGACAAACACAATCTCTCCCTTCCATATGAATTTTACACGAAGCTGATAACAAAAAAAAAATTCCCTTCAGTCATTGGGTCCAAGGTAATTTTTTTTCACTTCAATTCACATTTTTTCTTTAAGATTAAGCGACAATTTTCCGGCCTAAAGGATCCCGTCTGCAGATTGCCTAAATTTGAAGTAAATCTTGAAAGTAATTGTGTCCATATATATACTCCAGTTAGGGAAATTGGTTTTTGTAAAGGAGAGTATAAGAGGAGGAGGAGGAGGAGGAGGGAGGTGTAGGAGGAGACGATGATGTAGGAACAGAAGGAAAGATAAGATGAAAGTAGAGAAAGAGGGAAAGAAGACAGAGAAAGAGGAGGAGAAGGAGGAAAAAGGAGGCGAGGGAAGAAGAGGAGGAGGAGGACAGCTTTGGAACGGAGGATGCGGAGGAGGAGAAGGAGGAAGAGAAAATATATGAAGAAAGAGAAATAGGGAAGGAAGACAAAGGAAGAGGAGGAGAAGGAGGAAAAAGGAGAAGGAAGAGGAGGAGGACAGTATGGAGACGCAGGAGGTGAAGAAGAAGGAGAAAGAAGAGAAAATATATAAACGGGAGGACAAAGAAGATGAAAATGGAGAAGGAGGAAGAAGAGGAGGAGTAGAAAATGGAAACACGGAGGAAATGGAAGAGGAAGAAACCAAGATGTATGAACGAGAGATTGAGAGACAAGATGAAAGTGGAGGAAGAATAGAAAGAGGAGAGGGACGAGAGGAGTATACAGAGAAGGAGGAGGAGGAGGAGACGATGTATGAACGCCGGCAGAGATTAAATCAAGGCGTCATAGGATTAAAAGGAGAAGGAGGAAGAGTACGTGAACTTACAGAGACGGAAGAGGAGGAGGAGGAGAAAGAGAAGATTTTAGAATGAGATGAAAATAGTGAAGGAGAAAGAGGAAAATGAGATATAATAGAAGGAAGAAGAAGGAGAGGAAAGTGGGAAGAAACAAAGAATATGAAGAAGAAGAGATTAGAAAGAAGGAATAGGAGAAGAGATGAGATAAAGTAAGCGAAAGAAGAGTAAAGGAAAATAAGGAAGAGGAGACAGGGATTGATAAATGAGGGAGGAGGGGGAAGAGGTAAGGAAAAGAGGAGGAAAAGGAAAGGAAAAGAGAGGAATAAGGAGAAGGAAGAGAAGGGAAATCAGGATAACAATTACGAAGAAGAAACACACGGAAAACAACAAGAAAATGAGGAAGAGGAAACAAATGAAGAAAATTACAAGGCAGAAGAAGAAAACGACAACAATAATGATTGAGAAGAGATGAGAGAGGATAAGAAGACAGGAGTTGAAGGAAGAGGAAGATTAGCAGGAGGAGGAGGAGGAAGAGGAAGCGCTTGTAACAGAGAGCTTCCTGGCTTATAACGAGGCTACCTGGTTTAGTGGCCTAGTCTATTCTGTGGTTCGAGTATTAGGAAGAGGAGGAGGAGGAGGAGGAGGAGGAGCAGTTTGTGGTGGAGGAGATAAGAAGTAACACAGAATGACTTGGAGGAGGATATGAAGAAGGAAGGAGAGGAGAAGGAGATGATAAAGGTGGAGGAAGCAAGAAGAGAAGGAGGAGGAGGAGGAGAAGGGAAGGATAACAAATATGAAGATTACTGGAAGGAGGAAGAGGAGGAAGAAGTGGAGGTGGAAGAGACAGTTAGGGGAGGAGGAGGAGGAAGAGGAAGAAGAGGAGGAGGAGGAGAGATAGAAGAGATAAGTGAAATTGATTAGCCGCCAATTATATCTTATTGAAAGAGAGAGAGAGAGAGAGAGAGAGAGAGAGAATTCCCCGTGTCTAAAGATATTAAGAAAGAAAAAAAAAGAGGATAAAACAGTTCCACACCTTTTATCTCTCATCACGTAATAATATTTGTCACATAAGTCACCTGCAAGTACGTGTGTGTGTGTGTGTGTGTGTGTGTGTGTATGTGTGTGTGTGTTTTATTTATCATTATCGACGCACAAAGGTATGTTACGATAAGGGGAGGTTGACACGCAGGTAGAAAGGGAGACAGGTAGGGAGGGAGAGAGGGAGACAGGTAGAGAGAGAGTGAGAGAGGGAAAGAGAGAGAGAAAGAGGGAAATGGAAAATTAATCAAAAGGAAATGACTGGGGAGTGACATTTTGAATCTCAATTTTATATTCGGGAGACAGAGACACAGAGAGAGAGAGAGAGAGAGAGAGAGAGAGAGAGAGAGAGAGAGAGAGAGTATACCAAACAAAGGAAACTTCAAATATAATAAAGAAAAACTTGCTTCATATAAATT